>NC_081183.1:68170677-68465295 GCF_029867415.1 Vicia villosa | reverse complement strand
AATGCTCTGACGCGTACCCATTGAAGGTAAGGATCCAGGGAGATGCAAAGATGTTTTCCTAACAATCTTCTCCCTTTTGTGTGAACAAGACGCCAGGCTTGGACAATTTCCTTCTTCAGCATGTTGCCATGATCGTCGATGTTCTTGAAGAACAGACCCTCCAATTGGATGTTACTTGGTATATTTTTCATGGGATAGCCGTATTGACGACGGGCTAAAGCTGGATTGTAACTAATTCCTCCCTTAGTTCCAATAAGGGGTATGTTGGGGAAACTTCCGCAACTGAAGATGATCTTAGTTTCGTCGTTGTCAGGACTATACCACTCAATGTCCGTATGAGTGAGAGATATGATTTTCTGTGACCAGTAAAGGTCATCCCTCATGTTCCAGAAAGTGCTAGACTTTGGCAGGTGCGAAACGAACCATTCGTATAACAACGGTACGCAGCATGTGATTAATCCTCCTCGCTGCAGGTTTCTTGAATGCACAGAGTGATAAGCATCCGCAAGCAAGGTTGGAACTGGATTTCCAATTAAGAAGATCTTAATTGCGTTGATGTCGACGAAATCATTAATGTTAGGGAACAAGAACAATCCGTAGATAAGCAAAGTCAAGACTTCCTCAAAAGCGCTCATATCTTGGATGCTGACGAAGTACCGAGCTTGATCGAACAGGAATTTGGAGGGAAATCCTTGAATTCCTCCTCTACTCACCATGTGAGTTCTGATGTCGACTACGTTCAAAGGAGTAGTTGCAGCAATGATAATGTCGTCAGGATTCTTTTCCAAACCGGAGTACGGATCTTGCGCGTACACGGGTATTCCAATCAGACGAGAGTACTCCTCTAACGTAGGCATGAGCTGATAATCTGGAAAGGTGAAACAGTGATACGTTGGATCGTAAAACTGTACCAAGGTGGGAAGGATCCCATCCACCATGTTGGTATTGAGCAAAGGCAGAAGTTTTCCATACTTCTCCTTGAAAGCCTGGGGGTTGACCACCAGTTTTCCGAGCTTTCCCAGTTCCTCGACCTGGGGAATCTTGAAGGTGTATTTCCTAGCTCTCTTTCTTCCGTAATCCATGGTATAGATCCTTAAGTCCTTTCTCCGTTTCTCTCTTTCTTTGAAGTTCAAAACGTTCGTTATTTAGTTTCCTTGAAAAACGACTCGAAAAAGACTCTTTTTGTTTTTAGTTGTTTATTAATGAATGATGCATGAATGCATGAATGCACACACAAGAGTTTTAAACAAACATGGCGTTGAAGGGTATAGTGGTCATGAAGTCAAAACGCAAACCCCGCCCCAATGGTAAACTAAGGTTAAGGATTTTTGTACCTGTAGAACGGGTTCTAAGGGTCTCAGAGTTTTTGCTCAACCTTAAAGATACGTTGATTGGTATCTATAAGAGAGTTTTCTCTGAGTGTAGTATCTGCGTGACAATTACTTCCGTAATCACCGCTCTACGTCCTAAAAAAGGCTTTAAGTGGGGTTAATGTGTTTCTAGGTCCTCCTGGTACAAATCAGTCTCGGAATGCAGTGGCGCAGTTAATCACAACCAGCCAGGCAAATCCCAAGAGTAGAATTGTGAACCAAGATTAGAGGGCCTTCACCGGGAAGACATCCTCCATCCTATCTTATGTTGCACTCAAATCCGGGTATAGGATTTCTCACCACAAGGGGGAATCAAGCCCTTTCCCGATACAGAATAAACAAAATAAACAAATATAAATGCAGCAAACACATGATATGAC
Source organism: Vicia villosa (assembly GCF_029867415.1). Lineage (NCBI taxonomy): Eukaryota > Viridiplantae > Streptophyta > Magnoliopsida > Fabales > Fabaceae > Vicia > Vicia villosa. The sequence goes on along the minus strand of NC_081183.1, from coordinate 68,463,545 downwards.
ACAGAGGTTAGGCAGGACCTCTCTTGTTTGAGGGGGAATTTGGCATCCCTAATTCCTCATTGGGGCTGGACCAGCAACAGGTCAACCATTGGTTTGGATGAAAAACCAAGGTTTTTAACACTTATATCCTCAGCAGAGTCGCCATTTTTCTGTGGTGGTCGTTTTGTTTACCTCCCCGTTTCACTTGGGAGGACGGCACGCTAAACCCTTCGCGCGAAATTTGGAAGGAGAATGCGCCCGTGGTGGGATGAATTTTGTTTCAGTTCTTCCTACGATATCACACGAACTTTCTTATTGGTCCTACGAGTAGGAAAGGGAAAAAAAGATCTCAACTAAACCCTAGGAGTTTGCTAAGTGTGGGGATTTCACCTAGACTAGAAATTCTGGAGTCCGGGAGGTCGGTTATACATAGGGAAGTGTTTAAACACCCTACATATCTGTAGTACACTACATGAACCTTCTATGTGTCATTGTGATTGTGTTTATTGCTAAAGATTGGGAAAGTTTCTCCTTTGTGTTAGGAGAGAGAATTGAATTGAATAAAAGAAAGACAGACAGACAGACTGACTATTTTTGGTATTTTAATAGCTCGCTGAGATTCCTTGTGAACCTCATGCCTACATATCCCTAGTGGAAGTCAGAGCTTAATGTAGTTCGGGGAACTAACTAGGGAAATTAATTATTTTTGGTGCCTTGCTTGAAGCTCAAGGTTGAAGCTTGGAATTAAATCTCTGTTTACAGTAAAGAGACATGAAATCATCTTTACAGAGAGGTATTTGTACTATTCTACCACAAATATTTAAAGGAGTGACAGAATAACTGAATTCATTTCATTCAAGAGGGGGACCTTACTTGTGTATGTGCAAGTATACCAGTCAAATGCCTCTTAAATGAAAGAAAGTTGCTCATCCAAATTAGGGAAAGTTACCACATGTCTGGGTTTTTACTGCCAGCTCATGCCTTTCAAAATCCTAAATGGGAGACTTGATTAAAATTGAAATTGAAATGGAAATGTTTGTTTGTTTGAATGTGGTAGAGTAGTAAAAATATCTCTCTATAGAGATAAGCTATGTCTATCTACTGTATAAAAGATTTGACTTTAGCTGGCTTGTATGAGGCCCAAGCTTAAGGCTTTTTGATTGATTTATTAATTATTATTGACTCTGGGGGATGACTCCATTGGGGATTAATTACAGGATATTTTTGTGTTCTGTACAAAGCCCAGAATTGAGGCTGACTCTATTTGGAGAGTGTTTATTTTGATGGATTTTTATTTGGTGTTCTGTACAAAGCCCAGAATTGAGGCTGACTCTAGCTAGGAAAAAAACATTATTTTCTGCCTTGTACAAAGCCCAAGGTTGTGGCTGACTCTTAAATAAACTGAGTATGGATGACTCTATGGGGAAAAGATCCTAGGTGTTAGGAATCTTTGACACATAAAAATATGGTTTAATCTGCCTTGTACAAAGCCCAAGGTTGTGGCTATTGAATGATGAAGAACTCACTGGGGAGACTCTATTATCTGCCTTGTACAATGCCCAAGGTTGAGGCTGACTCTTGACAGGGGAGTTTTATTGTTTGGTGCCTTGTATGAAGCCCAAGGTTGAGGCTAACTGTTTTTGTTGGTTTTGACTCTACTGAGGAGATTTTATTTATTAAAAGACTGTTTTTCTTTGGAAGCTATCCCTTTCCAGGGATTTTGACTCAGCTGGTGAATTTGTCTGTTAAAAGACTGACTTTATCCTGTTTTTGGAGGCTGACCCTTTTCAGGGGTTTTGACTCTTTTGGGGAAATTATCTCCTAAGAGAATGAATATTTGGTTTTGAAAGACTGATATTGGAGGCTAACCCTTTCTAGGGGTTTTGACATTTTAAACAGAATTTTATTAATTGACTTTGGAGGCTAACCCTTTCCAGGGAATTTTATTAAAATGAAGGAATGATTTTGGAGGCTAACCCTTTCCAGGGGTTTTGTTAACATGAAAGAATGTGTGGAAGCTAACCCTTTCCAGGGGATTTTATTGAAATGATGGATTGATTTGGAAGCTAACCCTTTCCAGGGAATTTTATTGAAATGATGGATTGATTTGGAGGCTAACCCTTTCCAGGGAATTTTATTGAAATGATTGGCAGAAAGATTATCTAGTGGAGACTTCTTGTTTAAAGCCCAAGATGAAGGCTGACTCATGCTGAGGAGAAAATAAACATAGATCCTAGACTCTGCTAAGGAAGATTGATGAAGATAAGGGTGACAGAGACTGTCCATGTCTCTCATTCCAAAAGGTGTACTCAATGCAAAATTGAGACAAACTTAGCTTGTTTAAAGTCTGGTTTAAATTGGAAGAAAACTCACCAGGGTAGGCTAAAAGGTGACTAAAGACCTGTTCCTATGTTTATAAGAAACCTGATGGGTCCTTGTATACAAGCTCAAGAGGAAGCTGGAAATGCTTTTAAGAAACCTGTGGGTCCTTGTACAAAGCCCAAGAGGAGGCTAATCGAGGGTCCTTGTTATAGCACAAGAGAAAGCTATGTAGTTTTGAACTTATTTTGGCTCTAAGCAAATGGGTAAGAGGTTTCACCGGGAATAATTCCTCTTTGGGTGGATGTGCCCTATATTTTTGGATTCTAAGGTTTTTGCCAAGATGTTTCACCGGGAATAATTCATCTTGGGGGTTTGAACTACAGATCTCTAATTAGGAAAGAGCCTTCACCGGGAAGACACTCTCAATCCTAGGTCATATTCCTATAATATATATATATATATATATATATATATAGTTTAACTGTCCTAGGGTTTATACTCAAACGTAGTTCTAAACTAATATATGCACAGTTTATATTTGACAGTAATTTAAATAAAGACTGTAAATTGAAAGCTTGTAAAGCCTAACCTGGATGGAGTGGAGGCCTTTGGAGAAGTATGTACAGAGCCTCAACAGTAATTTTTGTTGTTTTGTTGATAACAGTTGAATATATATATGATAAGCAGTTAATGGTTTTTGAAAACAGAAGAAGTGAAGATGGACAAAGGTCACATAGGTATCTGAAGAGTTTCACCGGGAATAATGCCCTTCAAATACCAGAAGAATGTTTTGAAAACAGAAAGAAGATTTTGAAAATACAGTTTTGAAAACAAGCTAAGAAGAGAAGGTGTTTGGGACTTACACTCTATTAGAGGCCCAGTACTTTATAGTACTGGTGTAAAATTAGTTTTGAAAATGATTTGAAATAATATAAGGTTTTGTTGTTTGAAAACCTTAGTTATTTGATTTATTCGGAGATTGAAAACAGTTTTGAAAATTGACAGAAAGTCAACTTAATTAAGGTAAAAAAAGATCTATGACTAATTAAGACCTAAATAATTAGGGTTTTATCATAAACTTTATTCACAAAAATAAATAGGTTAAAACAAAATGAAAATATGCATTTAAAGTATTTAAGAAAACACTTAAAACATACTATTTTAAACCTAATAAAAATATATGAAATAAATAATATTTTTATGATTTTTTTGATTATTCATAAAATAGATATATTAAATGACAAATGTGTGAAAAATGAAGTGAAAATAAATTAATTTGATAGGTTAAATAATTGGTTGAAGTTGTGAAGAAATCAAATGGAAAAAAGTGGTAAAAAATAGGGTTTTGTCACCAACCAGGTTTGAACCCACGCCCTCTATGTTACCAGCCCAAAACAACACCACTGAGCCAACGCGCGCTTAGTGACAATGACACACACCCATTTGGTTGTGTTTCAAAACAAGTGGTAAATCTTTGAAAAATAAAAGAATCAAAAAGTCTGGGGCGAGGGGGATTCGAACCCCAGACTTGAGGCATGAGGGGACTAAGGGCGTATGTGAGGCCACTAGGGCAAACGATGAATTCGTTTGTAAAACGCATACTACTCAAAATAAAATAAACCCTGCCCTTGGATTTGAATTTTGCGCGCCACAGCCATGGTCGTCTTCTTCCTCAAGCTCTCAAATTCTAAAATTTCTAACTCTCTGGTTTCTCAACTAAATGACATGATGTAAACATCAATTTTGCTCTAAATTTCCTCACGAACTCAGATATGTAACTAACATTTATTTATATTAGCTATAACTACCTAATTTCTCAGAGAATTCTAAGAACACATGAACCCTAAATTTGAAATTAAATGACAAACAAGATGAATAAATGAATGATGATAGAGGGTTTTCAATCCTCTGATGATGTTGAACAAGATAGAATCGAGCTATATCATAAAGAGTGCTTAAATTAAAGAGGTGGAGTTCAGAAACTTACCTCTGAAAATGGAGGTCGTGAGGATGATAGAGAGCAACTGGGCTTGTATGAATGATCCCAAAAGCTTCCTTGGGACTCAGTGATGCTAACTGAATGCTTGTTGTAACCTCAATCTTTCTGAATTGTTCTATGGACCTCCCTCGATTTGAGCTTCAAGTGAACATGGAGAGTGATGATTCTTGAGTTACAGATGAGCTGTAGCCATCTGAACAGCTTCACTACCTCCTATGGAACGTGCCTGGATGCTTGGCTCGATTGGAAACCTTCTGAGTTGCACTATGGACCTTCAACTGCAACAACTTCAAAGTGAGAGCAACAATGGTGTTCCTCCACTTACAGAAATGATCCAGGTGCTTGGATCACCTCAAATGACCTCCCTTGAGATGTTAGAATGCTTACTTTCCAAAGATAAGCTCTGGTTTGAAGAAAACGATTCTTCTTGCCAAAGAACTTTGAAAAACAATAAGCATGAGAAGAGAAAGAGAAAGCAAGGAATATGGTTGCTTTGGTGTGTTTTTCTACTGAAGTATGCCCTCCTATTTATAGGCAAATGAATGCAGATCAATTGGCTGTGGTGAGCTTGCTTAATGAAAGAAGTTTGGTTTCTTAGCCAAGAAGAAATTTTGAAAAGATCCTAAATGCAATGATGCATTTTCGGGCTAGCTTCCCCTATCCATTGATTCTATCTGATCTTGGGGAACATTTCAGATGCAAAGTGAGCTCTAATTGGTTGGTGAGAAGATTCCTTGGGTGATTCATCAATTTGCCATAAATTCACAAATGTAATCATTACATAATCACATGTTCTTGTTTTAGGAATCTTCTTCAATTATCATGGCATGGTAAAAATGAATGCATGGTATGTTTTCAGATGGGTTATGGGTCGTGTAGCATCCTTATTTGAGGTCATGTGCACAAAATTTCAAAGTTCCAAAATGATGCATGACCTATAATTTCACTTCATGAGGCCAACTTTGAACAAGCATAACTCTTAGCTCAAAATGAATTTGGAGAAGGTTGAACACAATTTGGAAAGCCCTAAACATCTACTTCAAATCATTAGTTTGGAGTTTCTTCAGAATCCTTTGGCAAATTTGTGAAAAATGAGGCCAAAGTTGGAAGAAAACTAGGTTAAAACACTTAGAAAAATTTCTAAGTGTTTATGACCTAAAACTCCAAAATTTCAAAAACTCTTAAATGATTGATCTTTTGAAAAAAGTTCCTTTGTAAGATGTTGTTTTATTTTGCAAGATCTACAACTTTCATGTTGGAAGTTTTTTGAGTTGTGTAGGTGAAATTTTGAGTTCCCACAGTGCCCTCAAAAACCCTAATTCCCGACTTTTTGCGTCTTGGTGAATCTCTTTGAATTTCTCTGGTCAAATGACTTTAATATCCATATATTGATGATATTGATCTTTGAAAGTCATGGTTTGACCAAAAATCTTAAAAGTCAAAGGTGAACCCATATAGTTGACTTTTTCCTGATAAAGTGAAAATTTGGACTTTTGTGTAGAATCAAGATCTTCTCCTCAAATGAATGATGTAAATGGATTATATTGAGGTAGTAGAGGTTCTTGAATCATGTCTTGAGTTTTAGATCCATGCCCTGATTAAAAGTCAACCATCCTGGTGAATTAGGTCAAAAACCCTAATTGTCGACCATATGAAAATAATGACTGTAGACTTTGAATTGAGGTGTGATGTCCAGTAGATCTTGTCATATGAGCTATTTGAAGATGATTGATGTCTTTGAATGATCCCCTGGGGCTTTTTAGGGTTTCCCAAAGGTGATCCCTGATTTTAGTCCTTGATAGGCTAAAAAACCATAGTCTGGTGACCTGAGTAAACTTGTACTCAGATGACTGGGTGTCTAATCAATCATAGGTGAAATAATGAAGCTCTTGAGTCTTATGATTGCATTGGAGACTAATCCTTCTATTGATTGATCCTTTGCCTGAGTTTTCTTGTTTTTGAGCATCCTCAATTAAATGCCAGATGAAGAAGTGACTGCTCGGGGTACTTGCTTTGACCTGATGAAAATCCTAAAGATATGTCATCTCAGGGGGGTCAAAAATTAGGGTATGACACATTCGAAGGGCATCATCGACATATAGTCAGTGCAAAAGAAAAATAATGCAGCGGAACCAAGGCATACAAGTTCATACAAAGAAAATAGGTGCAGTGCAGTTCAGACCCAAGTCAGTTACCAATTACTAACATTCAGCTAGCAACTTCCTACCTCCTATAACAAACAGAAAACAACCTAACTAACTTTCATTTCCCAATGTAGCTAACAGTTATCAAACAAAAATAACAGAATTCCTAACTGTCCATACAGATCTGTAACCAACTCCCAACCAGCATAACAGAATTGTAACCGATTTTTCTAAGTCTCTCATAACAGCTACTAACAGAATTATTGAGGAGTATAACAGAAAAACAAAGTGAGCTAACCTCTATATAATCTTCCCCTTGACCTTCATTCAAGCGGCTCCACCATTCTCCTCCACCTTCATTCTCACCTTCATAATCCTCACTACCACTACATCACTTCTTCCCTCTCGTCCATCTTCAACCTCTCAACCTTCACTCTCTTCAATCTTCAAGCTCCTTCATCATCTTCAATTCAATCTCCAGCCCTCTTCAACCACTCTCTCAATCTCCATCATCTCCACAATCTCTAGAACAGAACAAAAAAAAACGAATTCAGAAGCTTCAGATCATAAGAGAAGGGAGGAGAAAAAAAAGAGGCATAACAGAAATTGGAGAGAGAACTCACCGATAATCAAAACGTAACAAACTTTGGCTCCAATCTTCATCTTCATCGATCCAGAGTTCTTCATCCTTCAATCACCACAAGAAAGTCGCACCTCAATCTTCAAATTCTTCATCGTTCGTCAGAGAAATCACATAACAGAGACTCAACTTGTGACGAACTTTTCTCGATCTTGAATCTTCTTCACCTATTTCATCATCCTCAACGAACTCCAACAGATACGCCAACATCAACAAACATCATCGCGCCATTGCAGCGAATCTTCAACGCACGTCTTCGACAACATTCCTTGGCTGCATCAACCAACATTACAATTCGCAATCCATAGCGCATCAGATCAGCAGTTAGAAGTATGAAGAAATAGACCGAGCCTTCGTCGGAGAAATTTGAGTTTTCAGGCTGTTGCGGCGAGTGTTTGAGTTGGTCGGGGAACGTGAGCTATCGCCGCCGCTTGCTTGAGAGAGACGAACGGAACAGCAAATCGGAGAGGAGCTTCCCTCTGGCGCCGTCGCTGTGTCGCGTTCGTGAGAAGGAGAGGAGAGGTAAGCTCAATGGTCATATAATTTTAACCCTAATCCCCTTTTGTTCTTAATCTTTTTTAATCTGAATAATTGATTGATATTAGTAGAGGTTTAATTGCTCTTAATTACATTAGCATCTGAAATTACCTGTGATTAGTGTTTGGTTTAACAGTAGCATTTGAATAAGATTGGATATAATTCTGAATAAAAATTGTGATGGATTACACAACTTTTGGGCCATACACGAAAATCCCTGTTCTTCTCACCCCTTAGGCCCATCGCACCCCCATCTTTTGGTGCTGAAAGGATACTATACAAAAAACACACCATGGGCCCGCGCCCAAATTGCTTCATACACCTCCATAAACCCATAACGTCACTTTTTGGCTAAAATCTGCATACAACAAAAACCTGTTGGGCCTCTGTACCAGCCCTGCGCCCATACTACTTCCAGCACCATTGACTTTAATCTTACACCCCCCTGTGTACATATTTTCATGTTAGATTTTGGTTCTTTTTCATATAGTTTTGTATGCTAATTTTTTAGATGATAGACGACACAACGAAATCAATAAAACTTGTTAGATTTTTAGGCCACTTTTAGGTTTAATTTTAGTATCATAATCACCATTAAAACTTGTTAGATTTTTAGGTGATCATTGACATTAGAAAACTCATAAAAAATAGTAGAATTTTTTAGGTTGATTTTGGCATTTAAATTCCTTCATAAAAAGGTCATAAAAAAATGTTAGCTTTTTAGTTTCGTTTTTGTACTAATGCTTGAATTGTTTTGTGCTAGTTCCATGTTATTTTTGTATAATTGTTGTGTGACTTTATTACTTGTTTTTGGCCTTATTTTTGGCCTATGTTGTTAATACCACTTGTATGCTTCTTTTAGAATCTATCCCATGTTATCATTAAAACTTAGACTTGTATAGACAACTTAGATTAGAGAATAGGTTAATTCCCCTTTGCATTCTTTTTCTTTTTCAACTCTTTAAAACATTAATAAAAGGAAGATGCGAATCACAATAAGAAAGTGATAGAGAAATGAGTGGGATTCATTCCCTAATCTGTTTCTCAATCATTTAGTGGCATAGAAACGAGTGGGATTTATTCCCTAATCTGTTTCTCGGTCACTACCTAATGGGAGAGAAATGAGTGGGATTCATTCCCTAATCTGTTTCTCAAACATTAATTAATGGGAGAGAAATGAGTGGGATCCATTCCCTAATCTGTTTCTCAAACATTACATAATGGGATGGAAGTGAGTGGGATTCATTCCCTAATCTGCTTCTCGATCATTATACATTTTATGTGATTCGAATCGCAGAGTAATTTCCCTTAAAAAATACACAACCAAAAACACTTAAAACACCTAACAATGGTTCAAATTAAAATAAAGTAGAGAAAGTGGTGAGTGGCCCGGTATTGGGAACTGTTCATCACTCATCTACCCTAAAAGACACAAACCAATCTCTTTTCCTTTTGCCTCTTTGGCACCTAAGGGCACCGTTATCTCCGCTCCATTGCATCCTAGGCTGTCCCCTTATGCAAGAGCGCGAGCGTTAATTCCGCCCAACTAAAAAACACAAAAACAAACAGAAAATCTTTAGCCGAGCTACGGTAACTCTGATTCCTGAAAAGGATACGTAGGCAGCGGGGTAGGGCCCGTGCGAGTACAATTCTTTCTTTTCCCTACATTCTGCATTCATTTCGCATTTAGACATAGACATAGTTATACACCCTTTAGATAGAAACAGACATAGGTGGATACCATCGAGTACGATGGGCGTGAGGGGTGCTAATACCTTCCCCTCGCGTAACCGACTCCCGTACCTTGATTCTCTGGTCGCAAGACCCTGTTCTTATCCTTTCCTAGGTTTTATGATATTCCTTTCCCTTATGGGATAAATATATTGGTGGCGACTCTGTTCATTTTTCGCGAGCGTGCGACAATACCGCTGTCACAAATTCTGCAACAACTGCTCAATCAGAACTTAATAACTCTATTGCCCCCATTTTCAGCACCTGCCAATCCTGCTCCTGGGTATAAGTGTAATGCAAGATGTTCTTATCATTCGAATAGTCCTGGTCATGATACAGAAGACTGTGGACCATTAAAGCATATGATTCAAGACTTAATTGACGATAAGATCATTGATTTCAACTGTCATAAGAAGCATCATATGGTTGATGCTATGAACAATCAGAAAAGCCGTAATGAGTACAACCTATCTGTCGGGGCAGTTCCACAACAACAACGCAAGCCAGACACGCCTAAGCGTCAATTTGCCCAGATTAATATGTCATTGGCTCAGGCATTACAATACTTGTTGAAGTCAGGGTTGATCACTTTGACGGACCCTCCTAGGAATCCTAGCACTTCCTCTTCTCGCTATAATCCTAATGTGAGGTGTGCATACCATTCCAATTGCCCTGGACACGATACAAATAATTGTTGGACCCTAAAGAACAACATCCAAGATATGATCGATGCTGGGGAATTTAAGTTCAACCTTCCCAAGACTCCCGTGGTGATCACTGCCCCCACGCCTAGTCATGACAAGACTAATTAATGGAATCTGGGACCATTAGACTTATTTTCATTTGCAACTTTTATTCTGTTTGTTTAAATATTCGACTTATGATAGACATTATCTGTTTTAATAAACATCATTAGTGCATTGCATATGTTTGTCTTGAATAAATTATTTCGCTATCAGTCTTTTCAATTTGTGTCTTTACTTTGTTTATGTTTTGTGATACTCAACTCTTGCTAAATCTGTAAGCCTTTTGAGGGAGGATGACGAAAATGATACCGCAACCTCATACAGTGATGCTTTTGAATAGACTATGATGACGATGTACAGCCATTGTTTCAATTCCTAAACAGTGAAGATATAAGGATGTTAATCCCTTGTAAACCCCTTTTAAGCCTAAGGCGTAGGAGTTTTCTTTCTTGTACAATTTAAAACCCTTAATCATAACCTGGGGCAGGGTAGTTACTCAGTTAACTCAATTATACTAATCGTTGTTTACACAAATAATGATGGATTCCCGCAACCACTAAGTCAGGCAGTCAATGTCCATCAAAAGGAAAAAGCTGTTAAGTCGAAACCCGTGAAGGAGACTTATCAGAAGCCAAAACATCCCGCTGAATATAATCACAAAATAAATAGTTCAGGAAAAAGTTAGGGATAACAAAAATCAAAGTCAAAAAGAGGTCACTACAAACTCTCGACAAAAGAAAAAGAATTACAAAAAAGGACGACTGCCTGTCCAAATAAATTGTCGGTGCTTTAACCATCATCAAATATCAATGTTACGGCTTCAAGCTCTGCTAGAACTCAAATACAAAGTTAACAGAGCATAGGATCGAAGAACACCATGAAGATTGGGAAGGGTACAAATCAACTTTGAGCCATTATGCTTTGTTTCTTAAACCGTGAACAAAGCCACGTTACAACCCTTGAAAGACCTAACTGAAGCATGGTTAGTTCGAAAGCGTATTGTCACCAAAAAGGTATCCTGACTCTTTAAGGTTTACTATAAATGCTGAGTTGATATTTCGTTTTTACAAACATCACGTTTTTATAAACATCACGCTTTTACATCTCCAGTTTTAATGTTTTTCAACAAACTCAAGACAGACATATGCATTGCATCTCATGAATTCATTATTAAACATATTCTGCTACATAATTTCAAATGTTGGCATCAGAAAGAATTTGCACAGGGTAAGACTAATGACTAAAGGTTATCCCGACAAACGAAAAACAATTACACATGACTCAGTTGACTCGAGTCAATAAATACAAGGGACACGACATGCTTTGTCCAATCAACCCGGGGCAATCAGGTCAAGATTCAAAGAATCTCTCGGGAGCGTAGAACAATCAGGGGCATCACCATAAGTCAAGAGTACAAGGGGCATCACCCATAGTATATATATCCAAAGGTCCTCACAAGGAGAATCTCTCCAAAGTCCCTACTAACATGGGAAAAGCTACGCAAAGCCTGTTGACACCTCAACCAACAAGTCCAGGAATGGCAGTTACTATAATACTGGGGGGCAATGTTCAAGACATCCATGTCTTCCCACAAAGCCGGTTTCGCAGGATCATATCCTCACAGAGTAATTCTTAAGAAGATATCTTCAAATGTTCTCGTCCCAACAGAGACCTAGTTCCTCAACGGGGTTTACATCTTCGACACTGCCGGTTCGCCGATACTTCTCTTTTATTAGTTTGTTTTCAAAAATTGTATTTACAAAATCTTCTTTCTGTTTTCAAAACATTCTTCTGGTATTTGTAGGGCATTATTCCCGGTGAAACTCTTTAGATACCTATGTGACCTTTGTCCATCTTCACTTCTTCTGTTTTCAAAAACCCTTAACTGTTTATTATAAATATTCAACTGTTATCAATAAAATTGCTGGTAAGGATTTGTACATACATCTTCAAAGGCCTCCACTCCATCCAGGTTAGGCTTTATAGCTTTCATTTTACAGTCTTTATTTAAATTACAGTCAAATATAGAACTGTTTATATATTAGAACTACGTGTGAGTGAAACCTTAGGACAGTTAAACTATATATATATATTATAGGAATATGGCCTAGGATTGAGAATGTCTTCCCGGTGAAGGCTCTTTCCTAATTAGAGATCTTTAGTTCAAACCCTAAAGATGAATTATTCCCGGTGAAACCTCTTACCCTGTTGCTTAGAGCCAAAATAAGTTCAAAAGTACATAGCTTTCTCTTGTGCTATAACAAGGACCCTCGATGACCCTCGATTATCCTCCTCTTGGGCTTTGTACAAGGACCCACAGGCTTCTTAAAAGCATTTCCAGCTTCCTCTTGAGCTTGTATACAAGGACCCATTAGGTTTCTTATAAACATAGGAACAGGTCTTTAGTCACCTTTTAGCCTATCCTGGTGAGTTTCTTACATTCTTTAAACCAGACTTTAAACAAGCTAAGATTGTCTCAATCTCACATTGAGTATACCTTTTGGAATGAGAGACATGGACAGTCTCTGTCACCCTTGTCTTCATTAATTTCTTTAGCAGAGTCTAGGACTCATAGTTATCTATCCTCAGTCAGTGTCAGCCTTCGTCTTGGGCTTTAAAACAAGAAGTCTCAATTAGATAATATTTCTGCTATCATTCATAAATCCCTGGAAAGGGTTAGCCTCCAAAAATTCATTATTTAAAAAGATAATTTCACCAGCTGAGTCAAAATCCCTTGAAAGGGTTAGCCTCCAAAAAATCAGTCTTTTAATATATAAATCCTCCAGCGGAGTAAAACTCCCTAAAGAGTCAGCCTCAACCCTGGGCCTCATACAAGGCATGAAATAATAACTTCCCCAGTGAAGAGTCAGCCACAATTCTGGGCTTTGTACAGAACACCAAATAAAATCCATCAAATAAATGCTCTCCAGCTAGAGTTAGCCTCAATTCTGGGCTTTGTACATAACATAAAAACTCATTAGTTTAAATCCATCCCCAGTGGAGTTATCTCCCAGAGTCAATAAAATCAATCAAAAAGCCTCAAGCTTGGGCCTCATACAAGCCATCTAAAAATCAAATCTTTCAAGCAGTAGGAAGACATAGCTTATCTCTATAGAAAGATATTTCTCCTATCTCACTACATTCAAACAAACAAACATTTCAATTTCAATTTCAATTTTAAACATTCTCCCATTTAGGACTTTGAAAGGCATGCTCTGAGGCAAACAAACCCAGACTTGTACATTTTCCCTAATTTGGATGAGAACCTTTCTTTCATTCAAGAGACACGCGACTGGCATACTTGCAAACATACAAGTAAGGTCCCTATCTTAATGAAATGAATTCAGCTTTTCTGTCACTCTTTTAAATGTTTGTGGCGGAATAGTAGAAATACCTCTCTATAAAGATGACTTCATGTCTCTTTACTGTAAACAGAGATTTAATTCAAGCTTCAACCTTGAGCTTCAAGCAAGGCACCAAAAAAATCATTAATTTCCCTAATTAGTTCTCCGAACTACAAAAAGCTCTGACTTCCATTAGGGATATGTAGGCATGAGGTTCACAAGGAATCTCAGCGAGCTAATAAAATACCAAAAATAGTCAGTCTGTCTGTCTTTCTTTTAAATCAATTCAATTCTCTCTCCTAACATAAAGGAGAAACTTTCCCAATAACAAGCAACAAACACAATCACATTGACACAGAGAAGGTTCCCGTAGAGTACTATAGATATGTAGGGTGCTTAAACTCTTCCTTATGTATAACCGACCCCCGGACTCCAGAATTTCTAGTCTAGGTGAATCCCCACACTTAGCAAACTCCTAGGGTTTATTTGAGATCTTTTTCCCCTTTCCTACTCGTAGGATAATTAAAAAGTTCGTGTGATATCGTAGGAAGAACTGAAACAAAATTCATCCCGCCACGGGCGCTTCCTCCTTCCAAATTTCGCGTGAAGGGTCTTGCGTGCCGTCCTCCCAAGTGAAACGGGGAGGTAAAGAAAACGACACCACAGAAAAATGGCGACTCTATCGGGGATATAAGTGTTAAAAACCTTGGTTTTTCATCCAAACCAATGGTTGACCTGTGCTGGTCCAGCCCCAATGAGGAATTAGGGATGCCAAATTCCCCATCAAACAAGAGAGGTTCTTCCTAACCTCTGTGTCATTTCATGTGATTGTTGCATATATATTTGTTTATTTTGTTTATTCTGTATCGGGAAAGGGCATTCCCCCTTATGGTGAGAAATCCTATACCCGGATTTGAGTGCAACATAAGATAGGATGGAGGATGTCTTCTTGGTGAAGACCCTCTAATATTTGTTCCCAAATCTACTCTTGGGATTTGCCTGGCTGGTTGTGATTAACTGCGCCAATGCATTCCGAGACTGATTTGTACCAGGAGGACCTAGAAACACATTAACCCCACTTAAAGCCTTTCTTAGGACGTAGAGCGGTGATTACGAAAGTAATTGTCACGCAGATACTACACTCAGAGAAAACTCTCATATAGATACCAATCAACGTATCTTTAAGGTTGAGCAAAAACTCTGAGATCCCTAGAACCCGTTCTACAGGTATAAAAATCCTTATCCTTAGTATACCTTGGGGCGAGGTTTGCGTTGTGACTCCATGACCACTATACCCTTCTACGCCATGTTTGTTTAAAAACTCTTGTGTGTGCATTCATGCATTCATCATAATAACTAAAAACAAAAAGAGTCTTTTTCGAGTCGTTTTTCAAGGAAACTAAATAACGAACGTTTTAGAAAGAGAGAAACGGAGAAAGGACTTAAGGATCTATACCATGGATTATGGAAGAAAGAGAGCTAGGAAATACACCTTCAAGATTCCTAAGGTCGAGGAATTGGAAAAGCTCAGAAAACTGGTGGTCAACCCCCAGGCTTTCAAGGAGAAGTATGGAAAACTTCTGCCTCTTCTCAATACCAACATTGTGGATGGGATCCTTCCCACATTGGTACAGTTTTATGATCCAGCGTATCACTGCTTCACCTTTCCAGATTATCAACTCATGCCTACGTTAGAGGAGTACTCTCGTCTGGTTGGAATACCCGTGTACGCGCAAGATCCGTACTCCGTTTTGGAAAAGAATCTTGACGATATTATCATTGCAGCAACTACTCCCTTAAACGTAGTCGAAATCAGAACTCCTATGGTGAGTAAAGGAGGAATTCAAGGATTACCCTCCAAGTTCCTGTTTGATCAAGCTCGGTACTTCGTCAGCATCCAAGATATGAGCGCTTTTGAGGAAATCTTGGCTTTGCTTATCTACGGATTGTTTTTGTTCCCTAACATTGCTTATCCAGTTCCAACCTTGCTTGCGGATGCTTATAACTCTGTGCATTCAAGAAACCTGCAGCGAGGAGGATTAATCACATGCTGCGTACCGTTGTTATACGAATGGTTTGTCTCGCACCTGCCAAAGTCTAGCACTTTCTGGAATATGAGGGATGGCCTTTACTGGTCACAGAAAATCATGTCCCTCACTCATACGGACATTGAGTGGTGTAGTCCTGACAACGACGAAACCAAGATCATCTTCAGTTGCGGAAGTTATCCCAACGTACCCCTTATTGGAACTAAGGGAGGAATCAGCTATAATCCAGCTTTAGCCCGTCGTCAATACGGTGATCCCATGAAAAATATACCAAGTAGTATTCAATTGGAGGGTCTGTTCTTCAAGAACATCGACGATCATGGTAACATGTTGAAGAAGGAAATTGTCCAAGCCTGGCGTCTTGTTCACAGCAAAGGGAGAAGATTGTTAGGGAAATATCTTTGCATCTCCCTGGATCCTTACCTTCAATGGGTACGCATCAGAGCATTCAAGCTCAGGATGCCATATCAGCATCAAGAACCAATTCCCCTAAGGGAACCAATATACCTTTTCTCCACCAATGTTGAAAAACTACAAGCGGCATTAAACAAGGTATGCCAAGAAAGGAATGCTTGGAGGAACAAGTATCGAGTCGTCAACATGGAAAATGTTGAGATTCAAAACATCCTAAAAAGGAAGGATGAGTTACTTGAAGTACTCGATCGACAAGTGACACAATCGTCACTTTCTCATCATATCCCTCCTGCTTCCTGGATCATCGATCAGCTCACGTCAGAGAACGCTTAGCTCAAGAAACAGAAGAAAATGTTAGAACGTGAAGTCGGCTCTTCGTCAAAGTTTTAGAGTCCTTTCTCTCTGCTTCTCTATATTTCCCTTTTCAAAGTGTGTAAAAAACGGTGTCTTCGCTTAATTAATAAAAGTTTGATGTTTCATAACGTAATTATGGTATTTCCATGAAAAATATTAACTTAATTGCATATCATGTATCGCTTTAGTCGTACGCACTGACACGAGAATTGTCGCGGATCTAATAGTCACTTTCCTTTCTCCAGAAAGAGAGGAGGAGAAGGAGGTGAACCAAGACATTCAAGTTGTCTCATCCATACAAAACTCGTTCAAGTCGCAAGAAAAGAATGGAAGACCTTGAACAAGAGAATGGAGAACTCATAGAAGAGGTTACTCCTCTCAAAGATGCTGTTGAAAGGCTCAATAGTATGGTAGAAGCCCTGGTGGTTGTACAGAATCGACCAACGCCAGAAGAACCACAAAGGACTGTGGTTTTCGAGATTGTTTCTACTCCTATTCCTCAGTATACCATGCCGCCCAACCGACCTTGGGGCATGCCATATAACTTTATTCCAAACGGGTACATACCCCCAGTTTCTGAAGTTCCAAGAGCTACAACGGAGGTGCATCCACCGGAGGGTTACAGACCTCTGTAAATTTAAGTTCCAAGAGCAACGACAATGGGTTTCGCGCAACAGAATGCTGAGATTCCAAGATCTGCTGTCATGGCTTCTCCACAGCCGATTATGCATACTTTTCCTCCACCGGGTGAACAAGTATACATCACGCTCCTAGTGAGGATGCTGGCGTGTATGAAAGATTGGACGAGTTCCAGGAACAGTTTCTGCAAATGCAGAAGGAACTCAAGGCTCTCCGAGGACAAGATCTATTTGGAAAGAATGCTGCAGACCTCTGTTTGGTTCCAAATGTTAAGATTCCTCACAAATTCAAAGTACCAGATTTCGAGAAGTACAAAGGGAATTCATGCCCACAAAGTCACCTCGTGATGTACGCTCGAAGAATGCCAACTCAGACTGATAATCAACAATTGCTCATTCATTATTTTCAAGACATCCTGACTGGTGCTGCACTCAAATGGTACATGAACTTGGACAATTCAGAGATTCGTACTTTTTGAGACCTCGGAGAGGCCTTCGTCAAACAGTATAAGTACAATCTGGACATGGCTCCCGACAGAGATCAACTTCGGGCCATGACTCAAAAGGATAGAGAAAGCTTCAAGGAATACGCTCAGAGATGGCGTGAAGTTGCTGCTCAAATTTGTCCTCCACTTGAAGAGAAAGAAATGACGAAAATCTATCTCAAGACTTTGAGTCCATTTTTCTACGGACGAATGGTTGCCAGCGCCCCAAGTGACTTTACTAAAATGGTAAACATGGGCGTACGTTTAGAAGAAGAAGTTCGAGAAGGACGTTTGAACAAAGAACCAGAATCTTCTATTGGTCCTATGAAGTATGGAAGTTCTTTCCAGAAGAAAAAGCATCAAGATGTCAGCAATGTCTTGCACAAAGCAAAGAAAAAGTTTTCACCTCAAGTTGCTACAATAACTCCGGTTGTTAATTCAGCGCCAGCTTATCAACCTCGTGTTTCTCAACAACCATTTCAACAAAGGTTACAACAACCTCAGCAGCAGGTTCAACCTCCAAATTACAACAATCGGGTGCCAAGGTATCCTCCTTTTGACCCCGTGCCAATGCCTTATGCGGTTTTGTTTCCAACATTACTGGCGAAGGGACTCATTCAGACAAAGAATCCTCCAAATCCTGCATATGAATCATCACATTGGTTCAAGGTTGACCAATCTTGTCCTTATCATAAAGGGGCACCAGGTCACAGCATTGAGAACTGTTTCAGTTTCAAGGCCGACGTTCAAACATTAGTGAAGAGTGGAATGCTATCCTTCAAAGATGCTAATCCTAACGTCCAGGCAAATCCTTTGCCGCAGCACAAAGAAGCTTCAGTAAATCTGATTGATCAACAACCCAGCGTCATTCAAATCTACGAAATTCGTCATATAGGGGAAAATCTCGTCAAAATGCATGCTAGACAAGCTGGATACGGCCACGTACCACCTCACAACTACTTCACATGTGAAATTTGTTCATGGAATAATCAAGGATGTGTCGTAGTTCAAGCTGCATTACAAGAACAAATGGACTTGGGATGGATTCAACACATCCGAGTCAAAACTGAATGCAACGTCAACATGGTTCAGGGATGTCCGAGAGAATACAATATCTACAAAGTTGAAGATCTCGAAGGATCGGTAGTCAGGTTCCATAAGACTTTAAATGGACTTGTCTACTTTGGAACGGATTTCCATCCTTACAGTAGATGCAAAATCTGTCGAAGAAATTCACGAGGATGTTTGCATATTCACAACGACATTCAGAAACTGATGGATGATAATACCATTACAGTTCTGGCCAACAGAGAAGATGACGAAGTCTTTACCGTATCTCCTCAAATTAATCAAGATGAACCAGTGCAAGTCAAGTATGACAGAAGGAGGACAACAATTGCTCCGTTAGTCATCTACTTACCAGGTCATGTACCGTATGAGTCCTGCAAGGCTATACCATACAAGTATAACTCTACATTCATTGAAAATAGTAAGGAAATACCATTACCGTCTGTTGTCAACATTGCTGATGTGAGTCGAGTCACTAGAAGTGGACGAGTCTTCAACAGAACAACAGAAATTGTGGAGAAACCTTCGGAAGAAGCACCACATAGGCAAGACAATCATCCGACCAATGTTATTCAAGCGAAAGAAAATGATGAGATCTTAAAGTTAATCCAGAGGAGTGAATACAACAGTGTAGACCAGCTGCTACATACTCTGTCTAGGATCTCTGTTCTCTCCCTGCTATTGAGTTCTGAAGCTTATAGGGAAGCTCTGCAGAAAGTTTTGGAACAAGCTTTTGTAGAACCTGGTGTCACAGTGGGGCAATTAAACAACATCGTTGCCAACATCTCCGCAGGAACTAACTTGAGTTTCTGTGACGAAGATCTTCCTGAAGACGGAGTGGACCATAATCTGCCACTTCACATCTCAGTTGGCTGCATGGGTGATGTTCTCACAAGAGTCCTAATAGACAATGGATCCTCTCTCAACGTCATGCCTAAATCAACATTGTCAAGACTATCCTTCAAAGATTACCCGCTAAGGGACAGTCACGTCATCGTCAAAGCATTTGATGGATCGAGGAAGTCAGTTTTTGGAGAAGTGGATCTTCCCATAACTATTGGACCTCACACCTTCGAAATCACTTTCCAAGTTATGGATATTCCGGCACAATACAGCTGTTTGCTAGGTCGCCCATGGATTCATGAGGCTGGGGCAATTACTTCAACACTTCATCAGAAACTGAAGTTCATAAGAAATGACAAATTGGTAACCGTATGTGGAGAACGAGCATTGATCGTCAGCAACCTGTCATCATTTTCCGACATAGAACCAAAAGAAGTCGTTGGAACTAAATTCCATGCACTTTCCTTGGATAAGGAAAAAGGAAAGGAGAAAGCAGCGTCTATTTCTTCCTACAAAGATGCGATCCAAGTTGTAAGGGATGGCACTACCAGTGGTTGGGGGCACATTAATATTCCTACCAACAACAAGAATAGAACAGGAGTTGGATTCTTTCCAACATCATCAAAGGCTATTCCAGGAATTGAGGTAGTTCTTCCAATTCAAGAAACTTTCCATAGTGGAGGTTTTCTTCAACCTGTTCAACAAACAGTCAATACCATCGGTACGGAAAACACCTATGAGAATTTTGAAGTGGAATGTATGTACTACCTTCTCGAGGTAGGATACATATCCCTATCAGAGTCTGATTCACCTTGATGTTATCCAACTAAAGGATCTGAAAGTAAGAATCAACCAAGTAGTGACGAAGTTACTAACAGCTTCACCACCAGAACTCACGGTTCATCAAAAGAAGTTCCTCCTATCCCCGAAGAAACCAGGGATACATTAGGAGAACCAAGCGGAAAATTCGACTACATGGTGAAATACTCCGCTCCTGAAAGTTCAAAAATCTCTTTTGAAGACATTGTTCCGACTGGATGGAACATTGATTACGAGTACCTTACTCAGCCAAAAGAGATATATAACCCTTGCTATTCATCATCATCAACTGGTGAAGTCATCATTGAGGATTATATCCCCAAGTCACCCTCAGAGGCTACGGATTTAGAGTTCACATACCTAGTCAATGCCATCTTGGGAGAAGAGCAAGACCAAAATATAGAAGAGGATGAACTCGAAAGTGTCTCCGACAACGAGTTTCTCCATTCAGAAGATTGGAAATTTCCTTAAAAGAAAGTCTGACATACTCCACTTGGAAATGCGTATGTTCACATCGCTCAGTCTGCCATAGTAGAAGAAGATCGCCTGAGTATTGCAAAGACAGTGGTTGGTAAATCAAGACCTACCATAGGCCAACTTAAGCCTAAGGTTCCAGATTACCTAGTGCACAATGGGGTTCGCCACTATTGGACATCTGTTGAAGTTTCGACTGTTGTTCACACTCCTAAGTAGGAACTTTCACCATTAGTTTGTCCTCTCACCATAGCCCAGGGGTGAAGAGATGTTTCATAGGGCTTTGCATTTTACTATTTCTTAGGAAAATGTCCCTCTTTGCTTCACCCAAAGCAATAGAGTTTTGTTTTATAGGGTCTTTGTTTCAAGAAGTGACTGTCGATAAATAAAAATGTCATTTTGTTCCTTCGTTAGTTTTTCCCTTTCCTTTTTTTTGGAAATTGGTAATCCTAAAAAACACCCTAAAAACATCAAAATATTCCATTAACTGCATACACCGAGTCTTCCCTCGTTGTCTAAATAAAACTTATCCCACATATGCAGATTAATCATAAAACACCCCGTTGAAGCGTACGGTCGTATGACTTCTCCAAGCTTTGGATTTCCTGTATTCGAGGCAGAGGAAGAAGAAGACGAAGAAATATCAAAGGAAATTTCACGGTTACTTCAACAAGAGGAAGAGGCCATTCAGCTATACAATGAGCCTCTAGAGATCATTAACCTTAGTTCTGATGGAAACAGAAAAGAGGTTAAGATTGAAGCTTCGCTCAGTTCAGAGATCAGAGAGAGTTTGATACAACTGCTCTAAGAATTCTCAGATGTCTTCGCTTGGTGTTATCAAGATATGCCAGGGTTGGATACCAGTATAGTGGAGCATCACTTACCATTAAATCCAGAACACCCTCCGGTCAAGCATAAATTGAGAAGAACTCATCCGGAGATGGCCATGAAAATCAAAGAGGAAGTTCAAAAGCAAATCAACACTGGTTTCCTCGTCACTTCAGAATACCCTCAGTGGATAGCTAATATTGTTCCCGTTCCTAAGAAAGACGGAAAAGTCCGCATGTGCATCGACTACAGAGATTTGAACAAAGCTAGCCCTAAGGATGATTTTCCTTTAACACATATTGACATGTTGGTTGACAGTACAGCAAAATCCAAAGTTTTCTCATTCATGGACGGATTTTCGGGATACAACCAAATCAAGATGCATAAAGAACGCAGGGGCAACTTATCAAAGAGCCATGACTACACTTTTCCACGACATGATGCATAAGGAAGTGGAAGTTTATGTGGATGACATGATTGCCAAATCAGAAAATGAGGAAGATCACATACAGAATCTGACAAAGTTATTTCAACGCTTACAGAAGTTTCAGCTTCGCCTGAACCCCAACAAGTGTACCTTTGGTGTCTACTCAGGAAAACTCCTTGGTTTCATCGTCAGCAAACGAGGAATTGAAGTAGATCCAGACAAAGTCAAGGCAATTCAAGAAATGCCTTCGCCCAGAACCGAGAAACAAGTTAGACGATTTCTTGGACGTCTAAATTACATCTCGAGATTCATATATCTCATGACAGCAACTTGTGCTCCAATTTTCAAACATCTACGGAAAAATCAAAGTTGCGTCTGGACAGACGATTGTCAAAAAGCGTTCGACAGCACTAAGGAATATCTGCTCGAACCACCCATCCTGTCTCCTCCAGTGGAAGGAAGACCTTTGATAATGTACTTAACCGTCTTAGAAGATTCCATGGGTTGTGTCCTTTGACAGCAAGACGAGACGAGAAGAAAAGAGCATGCCATCTACTACCTGAGCAATAAATTCACTGACTGTGAATCCCGCTACTCCATGCTCGAGAAAACCCGTTGTGCTTTGGCCTGGGCTGCCAAGCGTCTCCGCCAGTACATGATTCGACATACTACTTGGTTGATCTCCCATATGGATCCAATCAAGTACATCTTTGAGAAGCCTGCCTTAACTGGGAGAATTGCCCGTTGGCAGATGTTGTTATCAGAATATGACATTGAGTATCACGCACAGAAAGCCGTGAAAGGAAGCATCCTAGTTGAGCACCTGGCTCACCATCCACTCAATGGTCATGAATCAACCAGTTTTGACTTTCCGGACGAAGACGTCATGTACCTCGATATGAAAGATTACGATGAGCCACTACCAGATGAAGGACCTGGGATAGGATCCCAGTGGGGCTTGATCTTTGACGGAGCTGTCAATGATTATGGACGAGGAATTGGGGCAATCATTGTCACCCCTCGAGGTACCCATATTCCGTTTACCGCCAGATTAACTTTCAAATGTACAAACAATGAGGCCGAATATGAAGCTTGCATCATGGGTCTCGAAGAAGCCGTGGATCTAAGAATCAAACACTTAGATGTATACGGAGATTCTGCTTTGGTCATCAATCAAATCAAAGGAGAATGGGAAACACGCCAACCAGGGCTAATCCCTTACAAAGACTACGCGAGAAGATTGTTACCATTCTTCGATAGAGTAGATTTTCATCACATTCCTCGTAAAGAAAATAACTTGGCTGATGCATTAGCCACACTCTCTTCCATGATTAGGATAAATCATTGGAATGACATTCCTCAGATCGATGTTATGCGCCTGGATAGGCCCGCTCACGTCTTCACAGTAGAAGCAATCATCGACGACAAACCGTGGTATCACGACATCAAAACTTTCTTCAAAGGCAAGAGTACCCTTTTGGGGCGTCAAAGAAAGATAGAAAAACTTTGAGAAAGTTAGCTGGCAGATTCTTCCTGAATGAAGATGTTTTGTACAAGAGAAATTTCGACATGGTTCTGCTCAGATGCGTTGATAGAAAAGAAGCAGAAACACTCATGAGAGAAATACATGAAGGTTCCTTTGGTACTCACACCAATGGACACACCATGACAAGGAAAATACTGAGAGCAGGATATTATTGGCTGACGATGGAGTCAGATTGCTACCAGTATGCAAAGAGGTGTCACAAGTGCCAGATCTACGCCGATAGAATTCATGTGCCACCATCTCTTCTCAACATACTCTCTTCCCCTTGGCCTTTCTCCATGTGGGGAATCGACATGATTGGAATGATCGAGCCAAAAGCGTCCAACCGACATTTCTTCATCTTGGTAGCCATAGACTATTTCACCAAATGGGTCGAAGCAGCTTCGTACGCAAACGTCACAAGACAAGTTATCGTCAGGTTTATCAAGAATCACATCATCTGTCACTACGGCATTCCTAGCAAGATAATCACTGACAATGGGTCAAATTTGAACAACAAAATGATGAAGGAACTTTGTGAAGAATTCAAGATTGAACATCATAATTCATCTCCTTACAGGCCAAAGATGAATGGAGCTGTAGAAGTAGCTAACAAAAATATCAAGAAAATCATTCAGAAAATGGTCATCACTTACAAAGATTGGCATGAAATGCTCCCATTTGCTCTTCATTGTTACCATACGTCTGTACGTACTTCGACTGGAGCAACTCCTTTCTCCCTTGTATATGGCATGGAGGAAGTCCTACCCAGAGAGGTTGAGATCCCATCAATGAGATTTTTGATGGAGGCAAAATTAACAGAAGCCGAGTGGTGTCAAAGCAGATTCGATGAATTGAACTTAATCGAAGAAAAGCGCATGACAGCTTTATGCCACGGACAGCTATATCAACAAAGAATGAAGAAAGCTTTCAACAAAAAGGTTCGACCTCACACAATCAAAGAAGGCGACCTTGTACTAAAAAAGATTCAATCTTTTCTCACAGATTCGAGAGGAAGTGGACTCCCAATTATGACGGCCCATACGTGGTCAAGAGAGCTTTCTCGGGAGGAGCCTTAATACTCACGACTATGGATGGAGAAGAATTCACCTGTCTTGTGAACGTCGACGCAGTCAAAAAATACTTCGCCTAAATAAACAAAAAAACAGCTCGCTAAGTTGAAAACCCGCAAAGAGCGGCTTAGGCAAAAAAGAGCGTCTCGATGAATCGAAAACCCGAAAGGGCGATTCAGGCAAAAGTTAGAGACATAAAAAATATATAATCAATCCCGGTAGACTTAACCGAAAGGGGTAGTTTACGCAAAAGTTAGGGATATAAGTAACTGTGTTCAGGACAAACTTGATCATTCAAAATCCATAGCGGAGTATTCACCATCAGTAGGTCATCTTCTACGAAGCACGAATACAGCGCAATTCAGAGTGGAAGGGAAAGATAACGGTCGTCACGTTTCATCGTAGTCCTTTTTCCCGAAAATTACCAATTTCCAACTTTTGTAAATACTCTATGGGATCAAGCCTTTGGCTGGTCACCGTTCCATAAATAATAATTTGAGCTTTGTGCCTTTTCTTTGCAATCGAGTCTTATTCAGTTTCTTAAAATTACATTTTTTTAAATCTAACAGTCATGTTTCTTGAAACAAATGTTTTCATAAAATAAAATGGATTTACTTGCAAAATTAAAGGTGAAATTTCTTTCTAAGGTTTACAAACAATAGGAAGAATGCAAACAGTTGCTTCGAAAACGGTTGAGACTCCGGGAACCAAAATTTCCCCATGAGATCGCTTTATGAACATCTCCTGATGACGGATCTTCAACTTCAAGTCATTTCACTCACTTCTAACAGCGGACAACTGGTAACCCGGTATCCCCAACAGAGTGCAAAGTAAAAATTCCAAGAAGAAGACATCATCTGATCAATAAAAAATTCCATTCGTATCACAGGATTTCACATCCGCGATAATTCTATTTCACATTCACTTTACATTTTATAATCATCATAATATTCATGCATACTGCACACATCATGAATGCATAAGTAGCATGGTCCAGTTAGGCTTTCATCCTGTTATTTCTCGAATCACTTGGACATCTGCTCAAGTTTCCCCTACGAGTTGTGAAAGAACCTTCCTTTTCGTGATGACGGTTCATACACAAGGATTCACCAGCAAGTCAGCAAGCGGTAATCTCCCTCAAAGAGATAATTTGTTTACTACTGTTGTTATCCCCAAGCAAGGTCGACAAATGGTAGTCTTCCTCATGAAGATAGTTTGTCCACTTTTGGGATTCCCCAACTAGGATTCTCCAACAGCTCGATAGTTGGCAATCTTCTCCGGAAGATAGTTTGTCCACTTTCGAATCTCCCCACTAGAGATAACGAATGGCAGTCTTCTTCATGAAGACAGTTCGTTTAAGGATTCCTTATTTAAAGTCAGCAAATGGAAGTCTCTTTCAGCAGAAGACAGTTTGCTTACTTTTTCCTAAGCCGGATCAACGAATGGCAGTCTCTTTCGCAGAAGACAGTTCGTTCCGCTTAAGGACCTCTCAACAGGGTTGGCAAATGGCAGTCTCTTTCAGCAGAAGACAGTTTGTTCCCCTAGAGATAATGTGGATGACAGTCTTCTTCATGAAGACAGTTCGTTTAAGGATTCCTTATTTCAAGTCAGCAAATGGCAGTCTCTTTCAGCAGAAGACAGTTTGCTTACTTTTTCCTAAGCCGGATCAACGAATGGAAGTCTCTTTCGCAGAAGACAGTTCGTTCCGCTTAAGGATCTCTCAACAGGGTTGGCAAATGGCAGTCTCTTTCATCAGAAGACAGTTTGTTTCCCTAGAGATAACGGATGGCAGTCTTCTTCATGAAGACAGTTCGTTTAGGATTCTTTATGTAAAGTCAGCAAATGGAAGTCTCTTTCAACAAGAAGACAGTTTGCTCACTTTCTCCCAAGCGGAGTTAACGAATGGCAGTCTTCTTCACGAAGACAGTTCGTTTCAGGAGTCTTTATTAAAGTTGAGCGAATGGCAGTCTCTTTCAGCAGAAGACAGTTCACTCACTTTTTTTTGAAGAGGTAACGAATGGCAGCCTTCTCTACGAAGACAGTTCGTTTCGCTTAAAGATTCCTCAACAAAGTCAAGCAAATGGCATTCTCTTTCATCAGAAGACAATTTGCTCACTTTTTTTCCTAAGTCGAGTCAACGAATGGCAGTCTCTTTCAACAGAAGACAGTTTGTTCCCCTAGAGATAACGAATGGCAGGCTTCTCTATGAAGACAGTTCGTTTCGCTTAAGGATTCCACAGCAGGGTCAACAAATGGCAGTCTCTTTCAGCAGAAGACAGTTTGTTCCCCTAGAAATTGACAAATGGCAGTCTTTCCCGAGGAAAGACAGTTTGTCTGTTTAATACCCAAGGAATCGACAAATGACAGTTTCTTTGCAAGAAACAGTTTGTCTGCTTCCGAGATGTTTTATCCCCATTAGGGTCGACAAATGGCAGTTTTCCTCCTAGGAAAACAGTTTGTTAATTTCCCAGCGGAGTCAATGAATGGCAGTCTTCTCCAAAAAGATAGTTCAGATTCCTCAGCAGAATTGACAAATGGCACTTTTCTTACTAGAAAGCAGTTTGTTAATTCCCTAGCATAAGTCGATGAATGGTAGTTTTTGTTCCGAAAACAGTTCGTCCACTTTCAAGCAAAGTCATTAGCTCCTCAAAAGGACGCACGATCATATGGCATCCCTTTGAAGACGTCACATTGAAGAAAAGTATGATAAAGTTTCTTGTCATCCATCAAATGGCATCTCTCCAACGGACGCTAGTGAGAAGTTTGATGAGGAAACAAACGCTTGGAGATTTTTCTCTTTATCGGAGATATCGTCCAAAAGCACAACTAAGACCAGTTTCGCGATCGGACATCCAAAACAAAGGGGAGTTTTTTTACCTTTTTCTAAGTATCAACACTTAGTCAAAGAAGATGGATTGTGCACTCTACATTGCCATCCATTCACCAGAATTTGCATAAGCACATTTTTACAGGATTTTGTCTCCCTATTCCCTGCAGAATGCGACAACGGGACCAAGTCATGCACGAGGATTTCATTATCAATGCAACATCCTAAGGACGCCCAAAATTCGGGCATTCTTTGGTATTTAAGTCTCTTTCACTCAGGAGAAATCGAGATATCAATCCCTCTCCCTCCAGTTGAAAGAAACTTAAATAGGGGCATCTGTCATACCCTAATTTTGACCCTCCCTGAGATGTCATACTTTCAGGCTTTTCATCAGAATCAAAACAGATACTCAGAACAGTCACTTGTTCATCTGGTGCTTAATCAAGGATGTTCAGAAACAAAAGAGCTCAGGCAAAGGATCAATCAATAAAAGGATTAGTCTCTAATACAACCATAGGACTCAAAAAGCTTCATTCTATTCACCTATGATTGATTAGACACCCATCACCTGGACTCAGGTTTGCTTAGTTCACCAGTCTAGGGTTTTGAGCCCAACAAGGACTAAAATCAGGGATTACATTTGGGAAACCCTAGAAAGCCCCAGGGCATCACTCAAAGGTTTCAATCATCTTCAATTAGTTCATATGACAATATCCCTAAGGCATTACACTTCAATTCAAGGTCTACACTCATCAATTTCATCTGGTCGACAATTAGGGTTTTTGACCTAATTCACCAAGATAGTTGACTTTTTAATCAAGACATGGATCTAAAACTCAAAACATGGTTCAAGAACTTCTATTACCTTAATATAATCCATTCACATCACTCATTTGAGGAGGAGAACTTGATTCATCACAAAAGTCCAAAATTTCAA
Organism: Vicia villosa; assembly: GCF_029867415.1. Taxonomy (NCBI): domain Eukaryota; kingdom Viridiplantae; phylum Streptophyta; class Magnoliopsida; order Fabales; family Fabaceae; genus Vicia; species Vicia villosa. The sequence continues at coordinate 68,435,343 of NC_081183.1, read as the reverse complement.
TTCATCTGAAAAAAGTCAACTGTACAGGATCACCTTTGGCTTTTAGGGTTTTTAGTCAAACCATGACTTTTGAGGATCAATATCATCAATATATCATTATTAAATTCATTTGACCAAAGAAATTCAAGAAAATTCATCAAGGATCAAAAAGTCAGGAATTAGGGTTTTTGAGAGCATTATGGGAAGTCAAAATTTCACCTACACAACTCAAAAAACTTCCAAAATGAAAGTTATAGATCTTGCAAAATAAAACAACATCTTACATAGAAACTTTTTTCAAAAGATCAATCATTTGAGAGATTTAGGATTTGGAAGTTATAGGTCTTAAAAACTTAGAAATTTTTCTGTGTTTTTGACCTAGTTTTCTTCCAACTTTGGGCTCATTTTTCACAATTTTCCCAAATGATTCTGAAGAAACCCCAAACTAATGAATTGAAGTAGATGTTTAGGTCTTTCCAAATGGTGCTCAACCTCCTCCAAATTCATTTTGAGCTAGAAGTTATGCTTGTTCAAAGTTGGCCTCATGGAGTAAAATTATAGGTCATGAACAATTTGAAACTTTGCAATTTTGTGCAAATGGCTTCACTAAATGGTGTTACACGACCCATAATACATCTGCAAGCATACCATACATCCATTTTCATCATTGCATAAGGATTGAAGAATATTCTCAAAAACAAAGGTATGTGATTATGTAATGATTACATTTGGGAATTTATGGCAAATTGATGAATCACCAAAGGAATCTCTTCCCAACCAATTGGAGCTCACTTCTGCATCAGAATTGTCCCCTAAGATCAAGAAAAATCGATGGCTAGGGAGTGGTATCAAAGAGCTCATCATTGCACTTGGAATATTCTTTGAATTCCTTCATGGCCAAGAAACCAAATTCACTTCACTAAGCAAGCTTACTATCTCCATTTGATCTGAACATTTTGCCTATAAATACAAGTGCATACCTCAGTATCAAACACACCAAAGCAACTCAATTCCTTGCTTTCTCCTTCTCTCTCATGCTTATGGTTTTTCAAAGTTCTTTGGCAAGAAGAATCATTTTCTTCAAACCAGAGCTCTTCTTTGAGAAGTAAGCATTCTAACATCTCAAAGAGGTTCATTGGAGTTGATCCAAACATCTGGATCACTTCTATAGGTGGGAGAACACCATTGTTGCTTTCATTTTGGAGCCTGTGCAGTTGAAGGTCCATAGAGCAAATCAGAAGGTGTCAAGCTAGCCAAAGCATCCAGGCACGTTCCTTAGGTGATAGTGAAGCTATCCAGATGCCTGCAGCACATTTGTAATCACAGAATCACCAACCTCCATGTTCACTTGAAGCTCAAATAGAAGGTGTCGAGCAGAGCAATCCTGAGGCATTCAAGGAGCAATAAGTATTCAGTTAGCATCACTGAGTTCCAAGGAAGCTTTTAGGATCATTCATACAAGCCCAGGTGTTCTCAATCATCCTCACGACCTCCATTTTCAGAGGTATTTTTTCTAACCCCAACTCACTTATTCAAGTACTCTTTCTTATAAATCTCGATACCAGTTCATTCAATGTCCTTAGAGGATCAAAAGCCTTCTACTCTCATGCATTTATTCATCAACATCATCATTTAATTTTGTTTTTGAATTTTAGGGTTCTTCACGTATTTTGTTTAATTCAGTAGATATAGTTAATATAAATTTATGTTAGTTATATATATATCTGGAATCATGAGTGAATTTAGAGCAAGTTTGGTCTTTACATCTTTGCAAATGGTTGAGAATTGAGAGAGTTCAGAATTTCAAAAATATGAGAGCTTGAGGTTGAAGATGACAATGGTGGTGGCGCGCAAAATTCAAATTCAGGGCTAAAGTTTATTTTATTTTGAATGGTGGTTGTTTCATAAACGACTAAATCGTTATAGCCCAGTGGTAAAGAGTGTTTGTGTGTTGTGCGTACCCAAGGTCTGGGGTTCGAATCCCCCTCGACCCAGACCTTTTGATTTTATTTATTTTTTTGTTCTATACACTTGAATAACATATGTATTGCAATTGAGTCACTCCTTTGACACCAAGCGCGCGTTGGCCCAGTGTTGTTGTTTTGAGTAGTTGATTGCAAGGGCGTGGGTTCAAACAATGGTGAGACCAAAACATCTTTTTTATCACTATTTTCTTTAATTTTCTTCACAAATTCAACCAATTAACCCACCTATCAAATTAAATCATTTTCACTTCATTTTTCACACACTTATCATTTAATATATCTATTTTATGAATAACCCAAAAAATCACAAAAATATTATTTATTTGATATATATTTGTTAGGTTTAAAATAACACATTTTTAAGTATTTTAAAATACTTTAAATATAGTTTTCTCTTGATTTTCAAAACCTAATCTCTTGTAAATATTTTTGTGATAAAACCTTAATCATGTAGGTCTTAATTAGGTATAGACTTTGTCTAAACCCTAATTAAGTTAACTTTTGTCAATTTTCAAAACTGTTTTCAAACCTTAATTAAACAGACGACTAAGGTTTTCAGACAACAAAACCTTGTGTCATTTCAAATCTTTCAACTGTTTTCATTACAGTTAACCAGTACTATAAAGTACTAGGCCTCTAATAGAGTGTAAATCCCAGCACCTTTTTCTTTTATTAATTTGTTTTCAAAAATTGTATTTACAAAATCTTCTTTCTGTTTTCAAAACATTCTTCTGGTATTTGAAGGGCATTATTCCCGGTGAAACTCTTTAGATACCTATGTGACCTTTGTCCATCTTCACTTCTTCTGTTTTCAAAAACCCTTAACTGTTTATTATAAATATTCAACTGTTATCAATAAAATTGCTGGTAAGGATTTGTACATACATCTTCAAAGGCCTCCACTCCATCCAGGTTAGGCTTTATAGCTTTCATTTTACAGTCTTTATTTAAATTACTGTCAAATATAGAACTGTTTATATATTAGAACTACGTGTGAGTGAAACCTTAGGACAGTTAAACTATATATATATTATAGGAATATGGCCTAGGATTGAGAATGTCTTCCCGGTGAAGGCTCTTTCCTAATTAGAGATCTTTAGTTCAAACCCTCAATATGAATTATTCCCGGTGAAACATCTTGAAAAAGCCTTAGAACCCAAAATAGGATACATCCACCCAAGAGGAATTATTCCCGGTGAAACCTCTTACCCTTTTGCTTAGAGCCAAAATAAGTTCAAAAGTACATAGCTTTCTCTTGTGTTATAACAAGGACCCTCGATGACCCTCGATTAGCCTCCTCTTGGGCTTTGTACAAGGACCCACAGGCTTCTTAAAAGCATTTCCAGCTTCCTCTTGAGCTTGTATACAAGGACCCATCAGGTTTCTTATAAACATAGGAACAGGTCTTTAGTCACCTTTTAGCCTATCCTGGTGAGTTTCTTACATTCTTTAAACCAGACTTTAAACAAGCTAAGATTGTCTCAATCTCATATTGAGTATACCTTTTGGAATGAGAGACATGAACAGTCTCTGTCACCCTTATCTTCATTAATTTCTTTAGCAGAGTCTAGGACTCATAGTTATCTATCCTCAGTCAGTGTCAGCCTTCGTCTTGGGCTTTAAAACAATAAGTCTCAATTAGATAATATTTCTGCTATCATTCGTAAATCCCTGGAAAGGGTTAGCCTCCAAAAATTCATTCTTTAAAAAGATAATTTTACCAGCTGAGTCAAAATCCCTGGAAAGGGTTAGCCTCCAAAAAATCAGTCTTTTAATAGATAAATCCTCCAGCAGAGTAAAACTCCCTAAAGAGTCAGCCTCAACCTTGGGCCTCATACAAGGCATGAAATAATAACTTCCCCAGTGAAGAGTCAGCCACAATTCTGGGCTTTGTACAGAACACCAAATAAAATCCATCAAATAAATGCTCTCCAGCTAGAGTTAGCCTCAATTCTGGGCTTTGTACAGAACACAAAAACTCTTTAGTTTAAATCCATCCCCAGTGGAGTTATCACCCAGAGTCAATAAAATCAATCAAAAAGCCTCAAGCTTGGGCCTCATACAAGCCAGCTAAAAATCAAATCTTTCAAATAGTAGGAAGACATAGCTTATCTCTATAGAAAGATATTTCTCCTATCTCACTACATTCAAACAAACAAACATTTCAATTTCAGTTTCAATTTTAAACATTCTCCCATTTAGGAATTTGTAAGGCATGCTCTGAGGCAAACAAACCCAGACTTGTACACTTTCCCTAATTTGGATGAGAATCTTTCTTTCATTCAAGAGACATGCGACTGGCATACTTGCAAACATACAAGTAAGGTCCCTATCTTAATGAAATGAATTCAGCTTTTTTGTCACTCTTTTAAATGTTTGTGATGGAATAGTAGAAATACCTCTCTATAAAGATGACTTCATGTCTCTTTACTGTAAACAGAGATTTAATTCAAGCTTCAACCTTGAGCTTCAAGCAAGGCACCAAAAAAATCATTAATTTCCCTAATTAGTTCTCCGAACTACAAAAAGCTCTGACTTCCATTAGGGATATGTAGGCATGAGGTTCACAAGGAATCTCAACGAGCTAATAAAATACCAAAAATAGTCAGTCAGTCTGTCTTTCTTTTAAATCAATTCAATTCTCTCTCCTAACACAAAGGAGAAACTTTCCCAATAACAAGCAACAAACACAATCACATTGACACAGAGAAGGTTCCCGTAGAGTACTACGGATATGTAGGGTGCTTAAACTCTTCCCTATGTATAACCAACCCCCCGGACTCCAGAATTTCTAGTCTAGGTAAATCCCCACACTTAGCAAACTCCTAGGGTTTATTTGAGATCTTTTTCCCCTTTTCTCCTCGTAAGATAATTAAAAAGTTCGTGTGATATCGTAGGAAGAACTGAAACAAAATTCATCCCGCCACGGGCGCTTCCTCCTTTCAAATTTGGCGTGAAGGGTCTAGCGTGCCGTCCTCCCAAGTGAAACGGGGAGGTAAAGAAAACGACACCACACGGTGCTGACACGATTATCCTTCAAGGATCTAATTCTATCGTCACGAACGGTGTAGACACGATCATCTTTCCAAGATCTAATTCAGTTACTACGAACGGTGCTGACACGATCAACCTACAAGGATTTAATTCTATCATCACGAATGGTGTAGACACGATCATCTTTCCAAGATCTAATTCAGTTACTTTGAACAGTGCTGACACGATCGACCTTCCAAGATCTCATTTACCACGAACGGTGATGACACGATCAACATTCAACAACTACTTCTCAATGTAACACCCTTCTAAACCCCGCGGAAAATTAACATTAAAATCAGAGTAAAACATGAAGAAGGGTATTACAACGCCAACAAAATAAACAAATATTCATGTCATGCTATAAAGGAACGATAAACCAAAAATTATTCAGGTAGCATGTTAACACAGCGGAATATTCTTAACAACTGAATAATCAAACATCTGGAGTCGAAGACTCATAATTCAACCATAAACCATAAACAAAACAGAAGTTATCAGCCAATTCTAAAATAACGTTCCCGGTGTTACACGACCAGAGCATGACACAGACCCAACTGACTCTAACGAACTACTTGACGAGCTAATCCTCACCAAGTACACAAGCTACTCCTCAATCTGAAAAATAACAACAGTAAGGGTGAGTTTCATTCGCATTAACAAATGTTATAGGAATATAAACAATACAACTTCATCCATACATTATTCACCCAAATCAATTATATTCAGATAATGTAGCGGCATTCGTCAATTACAGTCATTCATACCAAAATACACACAAATTATAACATTGGACAACTTCCATTCATGTTACAATTATACACAACAACCTAATGCAATGCAACTAAATGCATGTGGTACCAAACATGGGATAACCCATCTCACCGATCCACCACCATAAAGATTCGGCTACATCTCTCACCAATTCCACACAATGGGAATTAGCTACCGCTGTCCCACCACCATAAGGGATACAGCCCACAATATGATTATGAAATGCATGCATCACATACCGCATGCTAATCATCAACACCAAACAACTGAACAATCATAATCATCAACCGATGCAATAACAATATAAACCACCACAACCAATTAAATCAAGTGTTTAAATTAAATTCGAGTCACAACTCAAACACTATTTTATTGCAAAATCGCTTAATTAGCTTCACTGTGCTCGAAACGGCACATCAAACGGACTAACAGTTAAAAAGTTATACATCGTTAAACTTTAAAAAAAATCCCAAACAGCAACAGCACGCGGCGCCAAGCTTGGTTCGCGGCGCGAACTGAGCGTTCCAAAAATCCTTGGCTCTCTGTCAAGCTGTTCGCGGCGCAAACACCTGTACGCGGCGCGAAATGAGAAAAAAATTATGCCTTCGCGGCGCCAACACAGGTACGCGGCGCGACCTGTGCGTATCACAGCATCCTGGCATTCTGCCCACCTGTTCGCGGCGCCAACCTTGTGCACGCGGCGCAAACCGGCGATTTCAGAAACCCCAACCTGCAGAAAACAGCATTCTATACCTCCCAAATGCTCTCAAATCATACCAGTACGAATTTCAGAAAAATAAACCACACATACAACATAATTTGCACGTTTACACATACTTCTAATCATGTTTAACATCATTATTCAACACCAATCATCATTCACAACCTAAATTGATTCAAGTTCTATAAACCCCAAAACCCCAAACCCGACATACAATCCAATTCGGAATCCTAACATACAAATTCTATTGAATCATTCATACAACCCATAATAGAGGTTAATGAGAAGAATCCCCCCTTACCTCGATGTCGAATTCTCGGATGCCCTTGCTCTTCACACTTGCTCTTCTCCCAATTTCACGTTCAATCTTCTCTTCTCCTTTTTGGTTCTCTTTTCACAAAAACCTCCTCTTTTCTATTTTATGAAAAATATAACCTTGTTTTAGTAAAAGGCTTTGCAACTGACACCCCCCCAATTGCTACTTGCGACACTGGCCCATTAGCCTCATCAATCCATATTTCTCAAATAATTCAATTAATTCTATTATTCTAATAAAAAAATTAATTAAATTAAATAAAGAAATTTATGGGGTGTTACAACCCTCCCCCACTAGAAAAGTTTTCGTCCTCGAAAACATACCTTAGGCAAAGAGTTCCGGGTAGGAGTCCTTCATCTGGCTCTCCAATTCCCATGTAACATTTCCACTGGCTGGTCCTCCCCAAGCTACTCTGACCAATGCTATCTCCTTGCCACGCAATTGTTTCACCTTCCGATCTTCAATCCTCATAGGCAAAACTTCAACTGTCAGATTATCCTTTACCTGTACATCATCCACTTGGATCACATGCGACGGATCAGCAATGTATTTCCTCAACTGCGACACATGGAATACATCATGCAGATTTGCAAGCGTCGGTGGCAACGCAATGCGATACGCCACATCTCCTACTCTTTCTGAAATCTGAAATGGACCAATAAAACGCGGGGTCAACTTTCTTGACTTTAGGGCTCGTCCGATACCAGTCATAGGAGTAACTCTCATAAACACGTGATCCCCTTCTTGAAACTCAAGTGTTCTCCGTCTCTTGTCATGATAACTCTTCTGACGACTTTGAGAGGCCTTCATCTTTTCCTGAATCATCTTAATCTTTTCCGTCGTTTCTTGAACAATCTCTGGTCCAATCACCGCACTTTCGCCTGATTCGTACCAACATAAAGGCGTCCTACACCTCCGACCATACAAAGCTTCAAACGGAGCCATACTAATACTCGAGTGAAAACTATTATTGTAGGTAAATTCGATCAAGGGTAGATAACTATCCCAAGTACCACCTTTTTCTAACACACAAGCACGCAACAAATCTTCTAGCAATTGAATAGTTCTTTCTGTCTGTCCATCCGTCTGCGGATGATAAGCAGAACTCAATCTCAGCTTAGTACCCAGAGCCTTCTGCAAACCTTCCCAAAATTTGGATGTGAACCTTGGATCTCTATCTGACATGATACTCGAAGGAATACCATGTAAACTCACTATCTTCTCAATGTACGATTGAGCAAGCTTCTCCATCGGGTAATCCATCCTCATTGGTATAAAATGAGCAGACTTTGTCAACCTATCCACAATAACCCAAATGGCTTCATAGTTCTTCACCGTCTTCAGCAAACCAGAAACAAAATCCATAGATATACTATCCCACTTCCATTCTGGAATAAATAACGGTTGCATAGCTCCATATGGTTTCTGATGCTCAATCTTCGACTTTTGACAAGTCAAACAGGCATAGACAAATTTAGCTATTTCCTTTTTCATTCCAGGCCACCAAAACAGCTTCTTTAAATCATGATACATCTTGGTAGCACCAGGATGAATACTCAATCCACTACGATGTCCTTCTTCGAGAATACTCTTCCTCAATTAGGAAACATCAGGAACACAAACACGACTACCAAACCTTATAATACCATTTTCGTCGATTCTGAATTCACCTCCCTTTCCTTGGTTAATCAGAGTCAACTTATCCACCAATTCTACATCAGCTTTCTGACCCTCTCGAATCTCTTCCAAAATACAACTAGTCAGCTTCAGCATCCCCAACTTAACACTGACAGGAGTGTCTTCGCATACTAAACTCAAATCTCTAAATTGTTCAATCAAATCCAATTCTCTTACCATCAGCATAGACATATGCAAGGACTTCCTACTCAAAGCATCGGCAACCATGTTTGCTTTACCCGGATGGTAATTCAGCCCAAAATCATAATCCTTAAGGAACTCTAACCATCTTCTTTGCCTCATATTCAGCTCTTTTTGATCAAAGAGATACTTCAGACTCTTGTGATCACTAAACACTTCAAACCTCGAACCATACAGATAATGTCTCCACAACTTCAACACAAATACCACTGCTGCCAATTCTAAGTCATGAGTCGGATAGTTTCTCTCATGCACTTTGAGTTGTCTCGACGCATAAGCGACTACCTGTTGATTCTGCATTAGTACACCTCCTAATCCCAACAACGAAGCATCACAATATACAACAAAAGATTCCGCCGGATTCGGCAAAATCAAGATCGGCGCACTAGTCAACCTCTTCTTCAACTCTTGGAATCCTTCTTCACATTTCGAATCCCAGATGAATGCTTGACCCTTCCTAGTCAACTTAGTTAATGGCAACGCTAACTTTGAAAAACCTTCAATGAACTTTCTATAGTAACCCGCAAGACCAAGGAAACTACGGATTTCGGAAACTGACTTCGGAGCTTCCCATTGAGACACTGCTTCTACTTTCGTTGGGTCAACGGCAATACCATCTTTAGAAATTACATGCCCAAGAAAGCTTACTTCACTTAGCCAGAACTCACACTTTGACAGTTTCGCATAAAGTTTCTTTTCCTTCAGTAGTTCTAATACCACTCTTAGATGCTCTGCATGTTCTTCTTCACTCTTAGAATATATTAGAATATCATCGATAAATACCACCACAAACTGATCCAGGTAAGGATGGAAGATCCTATTCATATACTCCATGAAAACTCCCGGTGCATTAGTTACTCCAAATGGCATCATTGTATACTCGTAATGGCCATACCTGGTTCTAAATGCTGTTTTCTGAATATCGTCCGTCTTCACCCGAATCTGATGATATCCCGACCTCAAGTCAATCTTGCTGAACACACTCGCACCAACCAATTGATCCATTAAATCATCAATCCTCGATAATGGATACCGATTCTTGATAGTAACTTTATTCAGCTGTCTATAATCCACACACAATCTCATAGAACCTTCTTTCTTCTTTACCAACAACACCGGCCCACCCCACGGCGACACACTAGGACGAATGAATTCTTTTTCCAGTAACTCTTCTAGCTGACTCTTCAACTCTGCTAGTTCAGATGCCGACATACGATACGGCGCCATCGACACCGGACTAGTTCCAGGAACTAACTCAATAGCAAATTCTACCTGCCTCTCTGGCGGTAACTCTCTTACATCTTCTGGAAAGACTTCTGGAAATTCACATACTACCGGTAAGTCACTACTCACCACTTTTTTCTTCACTTCCATGGATGCAATCAACATAAACACGGCAGCCCCGTCCTTCATTGCTTCATCCACTTGTCTAGCAGTCACTGCTACACTCTCAACACCGACATCTTCCGGAAAAATAACCGTCTTCGTGAAACAGTTGATATGAATCCGATTAAATTGCAACCAATTCATACCCAGGATGACATCAATTTGTTCCAACGGAAGGCACACTAAGTCCATTCCGAACTCTCTACCAAAAATATCAATTGGACAGTTCAAGCAGGCAAACGAAGTAGTCACTGAACCCGACGCAGGAGTGTCAATGATCATACTTCCATTAATGTCAGATATTTCCAAGTTCAGACGTTTAGCACAATCCAACGAAATAAACGAGTGAGTTGCTCCAGTATCTATTATTGCAATTAAAGGAGTGCCATGGATAAAACACGTACCCTTAATCAATCGATCCTCTGGAGTAGTCTCTGAACCTGATAAAGCGAAAACTTTACCCCTAGCTTGATTCTTCTTTGGCTTAGGACACTGTGGACTAATGTGACCTTCTTCACCACAGTTATAATAAGTCACAGTCCTTCCCTTGCAGTCAACAGCAATGTGGCCTGCTCTACCACACCTGTAGCACTTCTTCTCTTCGCTCTTGCACTCGTGAACACGATGTCCAGGTTCCCCACACTTAAAGCACTTAACAGGGGCACTAGAGTCTCCCCCACTAGGCTTCTTCCAACTCCCAGCTTTATAATTACCTCTACCATATGGTTTACCACGGTCCATAGGCTTCTTCACTTTCTTGTCAACTAACTCGCGAGAGTGAGATGACTTCAGCTTGAGGTTATCCTCTTCATAGATCCTACTACAATCCACCAAATCTGTAAACCGACGAATCCTTTGGTACCTGATTCCCTGCTTAATTTCATCGCGGAGACCATTCTCGAACTTAACACATTTCGAAAATTCGCTCGCTTCATCATTGTTATAGTGGACATAGTACTTGGCCAGCTCAACAAACTTTGAAGCATACTCCGGCACCGTTATGTTACCTTGTGTCAGCACCAAAAACTCAACTTCTTTCCTGCCCCGAACATCCTCAGGAAAGTACCTCCTCAGGAATTCTCGCCTGAATACAGCCCAAGTGATCGCTACACCTGCAGATTCAAGTTCATCTCTACTAGCCATCCACCAATCATCAGCTTCTTCAGACAGCATGTGAGTCCCATACCTCACCTTCAGATTTTCGGCACAATCGATCACTCTGAAGATCCTTTCAATTTCCTTCATCCACCTCTGAGCGCCTTCGGGATCGTGCGTGCCTTTGAACAACGGAGGATTGTTCCTCTGAAAACTATGCAGCTGCTTGTCAGCACCAATACCAGCTCCATTGGCATTCCCTCCTAATACACCAGCAATCATACCCAGAGCCTCAGCAATCGCGTCGTCATTTCTTCCTCCCCTTCCGGCCATTGTTCTGCTAAATATCAGACAATATTCATTAGAACAAGAAGTATCGACAGTGTCAACTTTACACTAATCGTATACGAAGGATCAACCGACACTAAGACTCTGACTCAACGACCGACTATGCTCTGATACCACTATTGTAACACCCTTCTAAACCCCGCGGAAAATTAACATTAAAATCAGAGTAAAACATGAAGAAGGGTATTACAACGCCAACAAAATAAACAAATATTCATGTCATGCCAGAAAGGAACGATAAACCAAAAATTATTCAGGTAGCATGTTAACACAGCGGAATATTCTTAACAACTGAATAATCAAACATCTGGAGTCGAAGACTCATAATTCAACCATAAACCATAAACAAAACAGAAGTTATCAGCCAATTCTAAAATAACGTTCCCGGTGTTACCCGACCAGAGCATGACACAGACCCAACTGACTCTAACGAACTACTTGACGAGCTAATCCTCACCAAGTACACAAGCTACTCCTCAATCTGAAAAATAACAACAGTAAGGGTGAGTTTCATTCGCATTAACAAATGTTATAGGAATATAAACAATACAACTTCATCCATACATTATTCACCCCAATCAATTATATTCAGATAATGTAGCGGCATTCGTCAATTACCGTCATTCATACCAAAATACACACAAATTATAACATTGGACAACTTCCATTCATGTTACAATTATACACAACAACTAAATGCAATGCAACTAAATGCATGTGGTACCAAACATGGGATAACCCATCTCACCGATCCACCACCATAAAGATTCGGCTACTTATCTCACCAATTCCACACAATGGGAATTAGCTACCGCTGTCCCACCACCATAAGGGATACAGCCCACAATATGATTATGAAATGCATGCATCACATACCGCATGCTAATCATCAACACCAAACAACTGAAAATTCATAATCATCAACCGATGCAATAATTTAAACCACCACAACCAATTAAATCAAGTGTTTAAATTAAATTCGAGTCACAACTCAAACACTATTTTATTGCAAAATCGCTTAATTAGCTTCACTGTGCTCGAAACGGCACATCAAACGCACTAACAGTTAAAAAGTTATACAACGTTAAACTTTAAAAAAAATCCCAAACAGCAACAGCACGCGGCGCCAAGCTTGGTTCGCGGCGCGAACTGAGCGTTCCAAAAATCCTTGGCTCTCTACCAAGCTGTTCGCGGCGCAAACACCTGTACGCGGCGCGAAATGAGAAAAAATTACGCCTTCGCGGCGCCAACACAGGTACGCGGCGCGACCTGTGCGTATCACAACATCCTGGCATTCTGCCCACCTGTTCGCAGTGCCAACCCTGTGCACGCGGCGCGAACCGGCGATTTCAAAAACCCCAACCTGCAAAAAACAGCATTCTATACCTCCCAAATGCTCTCAAATCATACCAGTACGAATTTCAGAAAAATAAACCACACATACAACATAATTTGCACGTTTACACATACTTCTAATCATGTTTAACATCATTATTCAACACCAATCATCATTCACAACCTAAATTGAATCAAGTTCTATAAACCCCAAAACCCCAAACCCGACATACAATCCAATTCGGAATCCTAACATACAAATTCTATTGAATCATTCATACAACCCATAATAGAGGTTAATGAGAAGAATCCCCCCTTACCTCGATGTCGAATTCTCGGATGCCCTTGCTCTTCACACTTGCTCTTCTCCCAATTTCACGTTCAATCTTCTCTTCTCCTTTTTGGTTCTCTTTTCACAAAATCCTCCTCTTTTCTATTTTATGAAAAATATAACCTTGTTTTAGTAAAAGGCTTTGCAACTGACACCCCCCCAATTGCTACTTGCGACACTGGCCCATTAGCCTCATCAATCCATATTTCTCAAATAATTCAATTAATTCTATTATTCTAATAAAAAAATTAATTAAATTAAATAAAGAAATTTATGGGGTGTTACACTCAACACTTCAAGTTCAGATATAGTCTAACGTACGACTCGTTCTGACTTTCATAACTTATCAAGACAGGTGGCATCTTAAATCCCACTTCATATCCCCAACATCCGGATGACATCTCTAAGCCCATCCCCGATGGTACAAATTTCAGGGTACTCTAGTGTTCAATCCTCTTCCACCTTCAGATACCTATTGGCATACAAACCACTCTACATCTTCAGGTTTAAGAAGATTGAACAGGGGCAGCTGTCATACCCCAAAATTTGCCCATCTCATTTCACTTTTCAATCTCAGACAAAGGTTCAAGACTTAAGGACATACTCTCCTAAATAATGACCTCCTAAACTAGGGTTTTGATTTCTCTGAAGAAAAATTAATAAACCAAGGTCCCCAATGGATTTCAGATGACTTATGATGTTTCAAACTATACTCCATGACAAAATTCAGGCTTCAATTCCAACGATTGCCCAGTCAATTGCTCAGAAAGTCAATAATCGACTAGGTTGACCTAAAAGTCAACTGTGGTCAAAGTGCAGTCAAAATTCCTGATTTTTTTGTCAACATCCTTATTTTAAAGCATCATTCATCATTTCATCAAGGATTGATCATGATTCATCAAGGAAAGTTCAGAAATCAACAAAACCTAAAGTTTCTAAATCAGGGTTTTTTGACCTAAAGTCAACATAACTTTGACCAGCCATAACTTTCACATGGAACATAAGAAATTGTCCATCCAAAGCTCAATTTAAAGAAAATTGATTTCCCTACAAAATTGTCTCCCACATGCCAAGTCTAAAAATGCTTCATTTGAGAGATATGGATCAAAAGATTATAGGTCCTTTTTGAAAGTCAATCAAAAGCAATTTTTTGTCAAAGCCCATATCATCAAGATAAAATCCTCAAATGGGAAAAAGCTTCCAAAGTGACTTGTAGAGGACATCTCGAGGTTTCCAAAAAGTCCTAGAACTCCTCCATATCTTAAAAATTGAGGGATATATGCCTTGTCAAAGTTGGACCATTTTAAGAAAAAAATGTGAAATAAAAGGGCTCCAAAATGAAGTTTGTTGCAAACAAGTCCAATCTTTTTGGCCCAATCTTGATCCTCAAGTTATCCAAGACTTCAAATCTAGTTACCACGAATTTTTGAATTTTTATTTGATTTTATATGAATTTTTGATCATTTAAAAGTGATAATTAATTTATATAAATCATGGAAAATCAAATATTTTGTTAAGGACCTTATTCCAATCACATTCAATCACCATTTAAACAAAATATCCAATCAAATTTCGTGCAAAAGCTAATTGGAAAGATATTGGATCAAATTGGCCAAATTTAGAAGCTTTTAAGACAAATTTCCAATCAAATTTCCAAGATTACAAATCCATGATTCAATAAGATTTTTTTCTGTTTTATTAACCTAATTCACACTACTATAAGTAGTAAACCTATTCAAATGCATGGGGACGAAAAAATTGAGCCTCCAAGAGTCCTAACCGAATTCATCAAGTGCAAGAAAATCTGAAATTGTTTTCGTACTTGCATCTGGATTCAAAGAGTTTCAAGGATTCAAACACATTCCAGAGGTTTCATTGAAGGATTCCAGATTGTTACCAGGCCTCCTTGCATCAAGAACACGTTCACAAAGACTTACGGTTTGCGTTTTTTTCCTAACTTCGATTTCAATGATTCACGCATCATTTACATAATTTGATTGCATAATTGTGTTTGTTATGATGTATTGAATGATTCTGGAGTTTTAATTTAAGGGTTATTACCATTTTACCCCCTTGCCATATAGGTCATTTCGGGGTTCACGAGTTTCATATTGGGGCTTTTTAATTTAGTACAAATTAAGGCTCGATACTGGTACAGGTGTGTTCGTGACACCAAGACGAACATGAATATGGTCTCCTTTTTTATTTTTGATGCTTGTATGAGTTGTTAACAAATAACAGGTGTAATCGCTCTGAGTTTTTATAGCGTGCTGGTAATGAGTGTTGTAAAAGCCATGGTTCAGTTTTTCCATGAAGAAGATGATGAGGTGTCCTCGTGTGGTTGGCTTGTTTGAATTCTGGCGCACGTCTGGGGTCCTGTTCCATTGTTTTAATATATGCTTTCACATGCGCTCTTTAAACAAATTCAGTAGGTTGGCTCAGTGGCACAACGCATGAAGGAACAAAGGGTCCAGGGTTCGATCCCTGGCCCTTGCAATTTTTAAAAAAAGGCAATCACTTGTCATCGATCCCATGCGCGCAATACATACGAGGTCACGATGCATCCTCATTCTCAGCCGTCAGATTTCTATTCAAGATCAATCCAAGGACCCATAAGGCGCAGGACCACCATCCTCCCTTACAGATCATCCACACCTGATCACAGAGCTAAGTTTCCTTATTTATTTTTATTTTTATTTTTAATTACATACACCTTTTAATTTATTTCTTTTTCTTATTTTTTTAATTTATTTCATTTAAACATTTTTTATCATAATAATTTCATATAACTATTTATTTTATTTAATCGAAAACTCAATTTTTCTCATAACATTAAAAATAATCATTTTTTTACAATAATTGTCTTTCACATCTGCTTTTAATTAATTAATTAATTAGGGTTAATCCAATAAATTATTTAATTTTTAATTTAATCAAACTTTCGATTTTCTTAATTCTCAATATTGTTAAGTTGTTTATTGTATATAAACTAATTGTTTTAAACCTGGTTTATATATAATCAACTAGGGTTTGTAGATTTTTTAGTCAATTAGGGTTTGTAGATCTTTAATGCACTAACCTTTCTCTTCTTCCTTCTTGAATTTTCAGGGTTGATCAGGGATGCGATGAAGGCTCGAGGCACATGAATTAACCTATTTTTGCCTCTATTACTTTTCTGTTTTTATTTCCCCTTCCCCGCGGGTGTTTATTGTAATAGCGTAGGATTTTATTCTTTCTGCCTTTTATTTTGCCTTAATATTAATTGATGTGGTTATTAACCCTAGGGAGTGCAACCCTGAATTGAATCAGGATAACTAATTACAAGATAAATAACTGAATTTAACCACATGATTGTGCCACACACACACACTTTAGGGTAACCTCTCTTGTTGCCTGTTGCCTTATTACTGTTGCCTGTTGCCTTCACTTGTGAAAATAGTCAAGTCCTTCGATTCTGAGGATACCTAAAGCAAATGTTGCCCTCAGTTCATTCATCATCAAATTTGTCCCTCGATGTTGCCTCGGTAAATGATGATTTGTCCCCATTGCTAAGGTATCCTCGCCTGCTGCCTAAAAAGATCAAATGACTATTATATCCTTCCCTTAGACTACCTGCCCTCTTTATGGCAGGGTCAGTCTTATGGCGAACGATAACTCCGATGACCCTTTAAATCCAATAAAAGGACTTCCTACCCTCATATGGTATGGATAGCCCTGAAAGGCTAAAAGAACATTTTTTTTCAAAACTTAGGGTAGTTGCTATTAATTTCTTGCTCTAGTTTAAACTCAACTTTCCTCTTTCAAAAAACCTTCAAAAAGGCTACGCTTATTTTACAAGATAAAGTCCTTATTCAAATTCTTTTTCTATTCACTTCAAACATTTTGAAAATAAAAGTGAGCTAAGCAATTAAGAGCCCATGGATAACCATGGATACAAAGGGTGCTTTAAACCTTCCCTTTGTATAACTTACCCCCCGAACTCAAAATCTCTTTAAAAGGTCTTTTTCTATTCTTTTAGCCTTTTTATAAATTAGATAAAATAAAAGTCGGTGGCGACTCTTGCTCACCGCAAAATTGCTTGCTTAAATATAAAAAGTCAGTTCACCGTATTACAGTTTCATTCTAGAGAAACAATTCTTCCATATATGCTAGCATATTTGCTATAATAGCTCAATCTTTATTGCTACTACTGATGATAAACCTCATCATCGTTACAAGGGATGAGATTGATGTTGAAAATTGTTTGTGTGGCTCAAGTCATTTTTTACCTGATTGCATGATGGGCGCCAAAAGTACTCACAAAATTACCATGTTTAAATCGCTAATAATGGCACAAAAACATAATATAATAGTACAAGGATAACATAGTGCAGGAGTACATTATTACACATACTTATATATCAAGTATGTCTAAATACAACATGTCTAAGAAAAGGATAACAAAATATGCAGTGGAGTAGAATGCAAGAGATAAGGAAAATCTTCTGCTCCTTAATCCAACCTGCCTTTTCCTTTGTCTAGCACTGAGCTACCTGAAATATTAAACATGGGGTGAGATACAACTATCTAAGTGGAGTTTTGACTATACCATAGGTCCACTCGACTAAAGTATTCGCCATAACTATTACGATATTACGAGTTTTAGCTCTTACACGATTAAAATTGAACTACTGGGTATTCGAGGTAAACAACCTTCAGTTATGTGACAATGCCCATCTCATTCGCCTATACGGCCCATGTATGTCTACAAGAGATAAATATTTTGTGGTATGATACCTACCACTAGCACTTACCACGTGAAGTCCAGTATACGGGCTTAGTGACTCCAACTAATCTCCCCGGTTACAAACTACATTTTAGGGCTAGGCCTATCACTAGCCATTCTTTCAAACATATACATCAAATCTTATGAGCCTAAGTCCTTACGACTTCAATTTGGAATGAGAATCTGTTAGACGCTGGCCTAAGGATCTAGAGGGGGGGTGAATAGATATCACAGAGTTTTTCAGAATTATTTCGAACTAAGGCGAAAGCGGTTCTGAATCGACTTGCGTCTATTTCGGACCGTTATTGCAAGGGTCGTATATGTGACAAAACCACAAGATAATTGAGATTAACGATGAAATGATATGTTATCGAATCAATATGTTTCACTATAGAAAATCGATTAACTTCTGATTTGATAAACATTGATTTGCAATGCAGTAATAATGAAAGAAGCAAAAACACAAACACTTGGTGATAATGATCAAATTGATGGTGATTCAATGTGTGATGAATTGTGATGTTTATACAAGTTCTTAATTCACAATTTTAACACTCGAATCGTTGATCAATTTGCAATTATAACCAAATATGAACAGAACGTAAATGAAAAGATAAAAGCGACAAGAAGACGATATTTGTTTAGGCAGTTCGTCGATCGTCCTCGCTACGACTACGTCTGCCCCCAATTCCAAACTGAAATTGGGAAATCTTCCATTAATGTTGAAAGCAGTTTATACAAAGAAGATAACAAAGCGATAAACAATAAACCAAATTTGTCGATCCTTTGAATCTTCTTCCCCCTTAATCTTGAGCCAGATCAAGGTCTTCCAAGAGCTTCACTTTGATCCCTTTCTGCAGTGTCTTGAATTGCTTGAACACTTGTTCTTCAATTTTCACACTCAGCTGGATCCTTGATGAAGCCTCTTGGTAAAAACCCCCAAAATTCACCAATCTTGGAGGACAAAACCCTCAGATTTTATTCACCAAAAACCCCACAAATCTTCACCCACTAGGAATCTTCAATTCCGTTCCATGGACCTTATCGATCTTGAACGCAAACCCTCAACTCAAAAATGATTGTGTGTAGTTGTGTTGGAGTTGTGTCGATGATCGAAGATGAGAAGCCTTTGTGTATCTTTCAGTTGTTGGTGTTGAGAAAACTGCAATAATGAACCTTGGACAATATATATGAGAGCTAATCAGTTGGAGCAGAGAAAACCAGAAATTTTGGCATTTTTGATCAAATAGGTCGACCTCTTGTAGTGCTTAGGTCGACCTAACAGAGCTGCATTTGCTTTGAATAACATTTGTTCCCAGTTAGGTCGACCTGTTAAGGAAGTAGGTCGACCAGAATCCTCTTCTGATACGTTTTGGGGACTTTTCTTCAGTTTAGGTCAACCTAGTTGTTGTGTAGGTCGACCTAGCAGAAGGATGTGTAAATTTCTCCACTTTAGGTCGACCTGGGTTGGGAGTAGGTCGACCTGACTGCTGTTTTTCTGATTTCTTCTTGTTTTACTTGTATTGAGTCAACCTATATTTATAGTGGGTCGACCTGCTCTGTCTTGAGTGGCCAATGCTTGCTTTTCTTTGAGTTCTTCTGCTTGTGCCTTGTTGCTTGTTTGCTTGTGGAGTTTGCCATGAATCAAAAACACCTTTGTGAGTGTGATCTTGTATTCACAGAATCCACGTATGTACATACATATATAAGCACATACTTGAATTAACTTAAGTAGATCTTCCTAGGAAAATCTAGGGCTCATCATTTCATTCGGTTATTGCCATTCATGCCAATACACATACATCAAGGATACTTCATGGAATTTAAATTTACTTATTCCACTTCCACAATTTACAAGTAATTATTGTTTCTCTATGTCGTAATAACATACACGTGCACTTACGGTTATGCTTACCTCGAAACATAACACCCTAGTTATTACGGTTTCAACATTTATGAAACACATCCCACTAATCAAATCATGAGAAATACTTGCATGGATACGAACCTAAATCCATATTTTTAGGCACAACCAATAAAAAGTGAGAAAATTGACATTTGTTAAAAATTTAATTTCGTTTTTAATTGCTATCGTGGGGTTGGTTGGTTTAATGGAGGAAAGAGACAATTTTATTTTAATTTTTTAATTAATAAAAAAATATGATTGGTTGTGTGTAAATCCATGTGTTATGGTTGTGTCCATATAAGAATTTTCCTCAAATCATACTAAGCACACTAATACGTTTCTAATCTATCATATAAGAAAGTTAGTTGTTCTGGAAATACCAATATTGCCCCTTTTTCAAATTCTCTTCATTTAGACTGTCCACATGGACCGTCTCACCTTGCAGCATCTTCACTTCTCTTTCCAATTTCACTTCTATTTTTTTCCAGCTTTCTCCTTCTCTATTTTTACAAAATATTATTTTTCCTCTTATTCTCTCTCTCTCTCTCTCTCTCTCTCTCTCTCTCTCTCTCTCCAATTTCACTTCTCTCTGTTTTTGATTTCTCTCCTTTGTTCTCAAATCTCTTCCCCTAATTTCTCTTATTTCTTCTCCTTCTCCTTCATTACCACTTCAAAAATTTATGATGCCGCTATCACCACCATCACCACCACTCATGTCTCATCTTTTTTTTCTGTCTTATTGCCATCAACATAACTAAAAGTTTCAACTAATCACATTTAGATTTGTAAAAGGCAAAAGTTATAAACTTTTATTGTTTTAAGTGTTCATCTATTTCATTTTTTATTTATTCAACATCTCTAACATTTTTTATGGTTTTCGTTTAGATATGTTCCGAAACAACGAAAAAGCTTGACTTATCTGAGCATAAGCTTCATTTTCAACAACATGAAAGGTTTGTCATTTTATTTTTTTCTTTATCAGATCTGGGTTTTTTTGTTGCTACTGCGTGGTGATGAAGAGATTATGCTTCTTTTTCTACTTCTTCTAAATCCAAATATGAGTTTTTGTTTGATTTGTAGTTTTCCTCTCAGATTTGAGTTTTTTTGTTGTTGTTGTTGTTGTTACTGAGTTATAAATCTGAGTTTTTGTTCGATTTGCAGCTTTTCTCTCGATCTGGGTTTTAATTGTTGTTATTTAGAAGTGATGAAGAGAATGATGATGAAGAGGGGCCTGAGTTTTTGTTGTTCCTCTTAGATCTGGATTTTTGCTGTTCTTATTTAGTAGAAATTGAGACATATGTTTTTGTTAAATCTGTCACTATTCCTCAAGAATATGGTTTCATTGTTGTAACTATATTGTTGTTACTGAGTTTCCTTTAAATCTCTTGTATGTATTTTTACTTTGTGAATGGTTATGATTATTAATATTCCTGATAATTTTTATTTGGTTTGACAAGTCAATAATATACTTCACACATATTGCAAAGCTTACCATGAAAACCATATGTCCATATTCATGAACAAATTTTTTCATGTTTTAATTTTTAACTTTTTTCAGAAACACAAACAACAACACACAATGCCTCATATACAATTTTCTCTTCACTTTTTTATTCTCCATTATTTTCATGTTTCTATTTTGGTTGTTATATTATTGTTGATTTATTTAATCTAATAATTTTTTGTATATTTTGTTCACAGTTGAATATTTACATTATATATATATATATATATATATATATATATATATATATAAAAAGAAATAAGTGGCTTAGGATATGAATAAAGTGGTGGAAGAGAAAGCTCTCATGGAAGAATAATTCTTAATTTGATTTTGTGATGACCTCATCATCTTCAATATAATAGATGATGCAGTAGAAATTGATTGGATATGTTTATGTGTTGATCTCTTAAGAGAGAAGAAAGAGAAAAAAAGGGTTGACCATTTTATGATAGAAATGAATGTTGTGTGAAATAATTTTTTTGATATAACAATAATAATATTGAAACTAATAGTAGTATCATATCAAACATGAAAAGTTTGAAAATAATGAATGTAATTAAATTAAATTAAATACTTTAATATTATGCGGTTTCAATAACTAGAGAATAGAGGTATAAAAAAATTAGTAAATGAATGGGACGTGTGCCCCAAGGAGTTTTTATTGATTTGACATCTTTGTAACTTTATATTTAAAAGATGAATAAATAGTAAAAATATATTATTTATTAAAAAAATTGATTTGAGAGATGAGTGGAGCATAAATCATGAGTTGTAGATTTGACTATAAATATTTTTTATTTCAAAAGAAATTAATTATATTTTTTTATTAAATTAGATTTGACGGTAAATAAATTTCTCTTGCTCTCTTCATGCATAGTTTTTTTAGCTTCTCTTATTTATTTATTTTAATAAAAAATTACATTTATTTTTAATAAAAATAAATAAATTCAACTTTATGTTTTTTAGATTTTCGTTAATAAGTATTGTAATGGAATAAATTAAAGAATCAAATATTGAAAATAAAACCTCTTCCTTTTTTTTTTCTATTTCTATATATTCTTGCAAAAAAAAATTATTCAATAACTTTTACCTATTATATTATTATCATTATTATTATTATTATTATTATTATTATTATTATTATTATTATTATTATTATTATTACCAGTATTACCATGTTTATTTTTAATAAAGTGACAATAAATAAAATGTAATGAGTACTGAAATAATAAAATTCAAAATTTGATAATTAAGAGTATTTAGTTAGTAAACGAATTCACCTATATATAAATTTACTATAATGCATGAATTAACTAATTGGTTTGTTTAGTATATTATCCAATTCAACTATAGTACTAATTCATTTCAATATATAAATTTGTTTTATTATATTTTAAAGTTTTGTAATATTATTTTTTTCCAATCTATTTTTAAAAAATTACAATTATTCTACTTTTTAAAATCAACTATCTTTAAAACTTATTCTATTTCATGTACTAAAAAAATCAATAAAATATAATAATTGATATTAAATTTTAGACTTATAGTATAATATTAATATTATTTTGTATTACGGTTATTATTACAATAAGGTGAAATTAAAGAAAATAAAAGTAAATATACTTAAAATGATGTATGAATTTAAATGGCTTTGGCTTACAATTGGAATATTTGGATTCTGTTGTTATTCTTTTATGCTGATTAATTCAAATGAGATTAATTTATTTTTTTCTATTTTTAAAATAAAATTAATGCATGTAGGAATGTTTCTCTATTATATTTTTAGACACAAATTTGAAGTAAATGTTGTAATATTTTTAAGAATAAGAATAAAAGGATTGTGGAACGGTTAAGAAATGCACAATAAATGTTATAATTATGTGATAAATTCGTTCATAAACTACTATTTTTAATTTATTTTTCATCTAAATAATAATGGAATACTTAAATTCAATGTATGACTAAATAATGATGAAATATATTATCTTCATTGACTATTAATTCTTGAATATTAAGAATAATTTAATTGAATTTAATATGATGATAATTTATCATTTCAAAAATTATTATCTTTGTAATCATGACACTATTTTTGTACTATGTCAGGGTAAGCTACAAGTACACTACAAGACCTTCAACTCACAAATTAAACTTGAATGTAAAATTAGAGTATCTTTGGATTGAGATTGAGACAAAATAGTGACAATGATGGAATCAAACAATGATGTTTTCTTTTTCTTTACACTTTCTTTTATCTTTCCAACCTAGAGTATCTTTGGATTGAGAATGAGACAAAATAGTGACAATGATGGAACCAAGCAATGATATTTTCTTTTTCTTTACACTTTCTTTTCTCTTTTCAGCCTAGGTATGCTATGATTTGACCTATACAATAAGGTGATTTCCGGAAAAGGAGTTTGTAAAAAAGTATGAGATCTTCATTAAAGATGGAGATTGGGTTGAGTTTTTAAATCAAAGAGATGAAGATTTTCGGAAAAGGAGTGCCAAAAATAAGGCGAGAGCATCAAAACCCGCGTATCCATACAAAAAATGGCGTTTGGGATATGCACGCTTAGAGGAAAAAATTGTAAGTAAATAGAAATGCTACGTTCTTATTAATTGTCTAAATGTGTTGTAATTGACGATCTTATCATTTGTGTCAATGCATAGTTAGAGGAGACGAAAAGTGAGGAAATCTCACTTCCAGTACATGTGTTGTGGAAGGAAGCTCGTGTGGGCAAGAATCGAGCTGTTGATCCCGATGTTCAAAAAGTTTATGATGAATGTGTAAGTATAACATTGTGTCTTTAATTAAATCAAATGTTTATTAATATATAATTGATTTTTTTATCTCCACTAATAAATTTCGAAATGTAAATGAATTACAGGAGACCATGTCGCAATCGGTATCCATCGGTGAGAAACAGGATAATAGGAGCGTACTTAGTAGAGCACTAGATGTTCCTGAGTATCCCGGTCGAGTGAGGGGTAAAGGTCATGGTGTGACTCCAACCTCTTTCTATAAGCATCCTAGGAGAAGAAATCCTACCAATGAAGAAGTGATGCAAAAATTGCAGGATTTACAAGCGCAAGTCTCTGAATTGCAAAGAGATAAAGAGATATATATGAGGGAAAAGTGCAATACTTCATCAGTGAAAGAAACTAGTGATAAAGCTAGTATCAACTGTCAAAAAAAAAATTCCCGAGGTAATTATAAATTCTTTTTTCTTACAATTGTTCTATTTCTGTAATGATAATGACTCTATATTGTTCAAGTTTCGCTTTTGTTCCACCTCTTTCTATTATTAAATTAACAATAACATATTTTTTATTGGTTTAGGGCATTTCATCTTGCCAACTATACTTATCGTCACCGGATTATCACCTAGTTAGCAAGGGAAAAGTGCACAACACTTTGGGAGATTTACTTCACCATAGACTGCTCCCGGATGGACACCTGAAAGTATCAGTTGATGTTGTATTAGATCATGATACATTGCTACCGGTACCTGACATGGTCTTAGAGACAACATTGCTGCGAGATGCAATAGGGTCATTTGTTGCATGGCCCTCGGAACTCATTTTCATTTATGATGAGGTATGTTGAAAATCATTATGAATCATTTAGTTTTCAAATGTCAATTCTGAACCGTTACGTTAATTATTTTTTACATGATAATTTTAGACTCCTTTAAAACCCACAATTAAGGGTAAAGGGATTTTGCAACACGACGAGTCTGTTGCATCACTAAAAGAGGTGCATTGAAAGTGTTAATTATATGATCTGAATCTAAAACTGCATGATTTTATAATTTACCTAAGTTATATGATTTTTAGGTATCTTCTCAAGGGTCACAACAAGTGAGCCAGCAAATTCGTAGTGTACCACCCAAGGAAAAGGAAAAGGGTCCTCCGAAGGCCGTGGCAAAAAGAGGTGCTTTTGTGCCTCGATACCCACAGGTGCTTGGAACACTTGTGGATATGTCAGATTTGACGACAGGTGCTATTCGTGAAATTAATATGGATGAAGCTATCTTTGGGTTTGAATTCAAAGAACAAGTTGCACTATAGGACATGGAAGAGATTTTAAAGCATGAACAATTAGGCGTCAGTAATATTCACTCATACATCCGGTAATCCGATGAATATATTATTTAATTAGTTGAACAATTTATTTACACATTTCAATGAAAATAGTCTAATGTTTATTATGTTTTTATTTAAGGTTGTTGTATGACAAAATGATGCGCGGGACTGAATTGTCAAACAGATTCCATTTCGTGTCTTCCTCCCATGTCAACAGAGCGACAATTGATAGAGAACCGGATTCAGTTAGACAACGCTTAGTCGAGAGATTCATGGCCACCGGCAATACATAAAGCTTGTATCTTTGGGCATATAATACTCGACCAATAGGGTTAGTTTTTCATTCTTGGTTAATCTAATATTTGTTTCTTTTGCGTAGCAAAATTTTCATATAAACTTTTATTTTAATTTATAGAGCACACTAGTTGTTGCTTGCTATCGATCCTATAAAAGAAGTGGTTTATTATCTGAATTCGATAGATGGTGAGTGGACCAATTATCCGGATATGAAGTCAATGATTGATAGGTAAGTGAGATCGTTCTAAATATTCATGTATATTTATATATTTAATTATTTGTGATATTGATCTAAATATATGTTTTTATTTTGTTAAATCAATACAAGTATTCCGAAGTCAAAGAGACGCACAAGTATCACGGACTAAATCAAACAACATTACTTGGATCAAAGTGCAGGTACATTAATTTTCACAATTTTGCTTATAATAGTTATGCTACTTGATAAAACAAGACAACTATAAAATCTTATTTGTTTTTCTATGTAGTGTCCGCAACGGCGAAATAGTACCGATTGCGGATACTTTGTTTTGAGGTTTTTGAAAGAAATCCTTCAAATGAATCAATTAGAGATTCCAATCACGGTATGGATTTATAACTTAGGATAATTTCTTATAATTTATTACATTTAAATAAATCATGCATATTATGTTTTTGTTATGTAGTACTTTGAGGAATTCTATTATGCTTCTTACACGAGACTTAAGTTGGAAGAAATCAAAGAGGAATTGTGTCAATTTTATATTCAGCAAAGATTCATATAGGTATGAATACATTATTGTGTGAAAATTGTTATGAATACATTATTGTGTGACGGATTTTGATAATGACTTTGTGTTGGAGCCTTTAATTGTGTTTGAGCAAAGTTAGTTTAATTGATCGTGTTGTTCTGTTCATACTTTGCAGGACCAGGACCGTCCGCTCGTCAAATTTTGAGAATTTCGGGCTTATTCTGATTTAGTTATGTTAGAGATGATTTAGTTATATGTATATGTTGCAAACATATGTGAATTGAACTAAATGGTGTATATATTTTATTTTGGATTATAATGGTATTATATTGGTATATAATGGTATATAATGTCCTACATACGGATTTTTGTTGATATATAATGGTATATAATGTCCTATATATTGGATTATATAATGTAAGGCTTGAATTACAGGTTTAGGGATTATTTCCAAAAATATTACTGGTCGAACTGGGAGGCTTAAATTACAGGTTTCACTTTAATATATTGCATTTAGCAATGACAGCGCTTTTAAAAACGCTCTTAAAGGCCTACCTACGAAAGCGCTTTTTAAAAAAAGTGCTGCCTAAGATGATAAAAGAAAGCATAAAAGTTGGAAAAAAACGCTGCTAAAGGATACTATAGAAAGCGCTTTTTCTAGAAAAGCGCTGCTAAAGACCCACCTACGAAAGCGCTTTTCAAGGGAAAGCGCTGCCTTAGGCCTATATATGAAAGCGCTTTTCAAGAAAAAGCGCTGCCTTAGGCCTACCTACGACAGTTCTTTTGCCTAAACAAAAAGCGCTGCTAAAACTTATAGCAGCGCCACCTACGGCAGCACTTTTAAAGCTCAAAAAGACGCTTTCGTAGGTCTTTTTTGGCATAGTACAACCATATGGATACTTCATTCTACATCACTCACATGTAACTTTATCATCTATGCAGTTTAAGGAGTCCCACATTTCGCATCCCTAACATGTACCTTTATCATCACAACAACTCATTTGTTATTTAATTTTTTATATATTAATTAAAGTTAATTGCGTTATTTAGTGTAATGAGTTTCATTCGAAGACTCATAGCAAAAGCATCGATGAATATATTAAGGAAATTTCTTTACCCACCTCCTAACCTTCTTAGTCACCTCTAGCGAATTTCCCAAAATACCCCTTGTTTCGAAAATACATTTCCGAAAACGTACTTTTATTGAAAAAAAATGTGTTTTCGGAAATGCACTTCCGAAAACACGAAAAAAAGGTGTTTTCGGAGATGCATTTCCGAAAACACCCCTTTTTTTAGTTTTCGGAGATGCATTTCCGAAAACACCCCCTTTTTGGGAGAGGGGTGTCTTCGAAGATGCATATCCGAAATATTCCAAGACCAAATTGGTCTTGGAATGTTTCGGATACACACTTCCGAAAGAATTCAATAATTATTAAAAAATTAAAACCAAGGTGAATCAATACAATGAATAGGTATAAAATGAAGGTGAATCAATAAAATGAAGGTGAATCAAAATTTCCTAAACAATTTAAAAGTTAAAAATTATTTTACTAACTTATATAAATCAAAAACATTTTAATTTCATAAGTAACTTTTGAATTATATAGAGTTAAATATAAAATTTATTCATTAAATAAAATTAAGACAAAATCTTTTTTTAATTTTTTTAAACTAAATAAAAAATTATAACTCATTTTTAATTATAAATCAGAATAGAAATATATAAATATATAATAATAATTATTAATTTTGTAAGTGAAATATATAAATATATAATATATAAATATATAATAATTATTATAAATTAAAACACTCATTTTTTTAATTTTTATAATTATTATATAAATATATAAATATATTTATAATTAATATATAATAATTATTATATAAATATATAAATATATAATAATTTTTATAAATATATAATAATTATTATAATTATTATATAAATATATAAATTAAAACACTCAATTTTTAAATTTTTTTTGTAAATATATAATAATTATTATAAATATATAAATAAAAAATTATAACACATTTTGTAAGTGAAATTATTTTAATTTTTTTAATTAAAATTATTTTAAATTTTAAAATATGAATCAGAATATAAATATATAATAATTATTATTCTCATAAATTATATCAAAATATATAATTATTATTATTATTTATTACTCATAAATTATATAAAATTTTTGATATGTGAATTAATTAATATTCTAAAATTAATTTTTGGGATTTTTATTTTTTTTTTTGTTTTTTCGGAGATGTATCTCCGAATTAATCAAAATCCCAATTTTTGGGATTTTTTCGGAAATGCACTTCCGAAGTCTAGAAAAATTTAGAAAAAAAAATATTTCGGAAATTTATTTCCGAAGCGGGGTAAAATGGGATTTTCGCTGGGGGTGACCCCATAGGGAGGTGGGTAAAGAAAAAATCTATATTAATGAGCGCTAAAGAATAACTTAAATAAGTTATTATTTATATTTAGTTTTTTTTATCTAATTCTTTTATATAACTAAATCATTTGAACTACGACAAAATCTAAGTATGTCTTGTACCATCGAAGTGTTAATATATTTCTCTTACACGTTTCTAGTGTGTTAGAAATGTTAAAACTATTATCCAATGTTTAGTACTTTAGCCACAAGTTGTGTCTATTTGGCACAATGTTGTTTTCTAGATATTCTTAAAACATTTTTTTGAAGTTGAGAATGTCAATTTCTTAAAATTTATACAAAATAGGATTTTTGAAGTAGGTAACAAAGATCATTTAATTATGTGAAGTATGAGGTGTACAATG
The DNA here is from genome assembly GCF_029867415.1 of Vicia villosa. Lineage (NCBI taxonomy): Eukaryota > Viridiplantae > Streptophyta > Magnoliopsida > Fabales > Fabaceae > Vicia > Vicia villosa. Next base: position 68,406,070 of record NC_081183.1, on the reverse strand, counting down.
ATTAAACTTGTCTTTAAAGGAACACAATTAGTGACTACATATCAAAACCGAAGAAAGTGTGTTTGGCAACATGGTTACAATGATAGTCAGGTTCTAGATCTTGAAAATGGATTAGCGGACCTCGGACATGCAGGTTAAGGTGTTGTTATACAACCCTCGAATGATCAACCCAATTTAGTTATTATGTAATATGGACTAGAGGTGTACACAGGTTGGATTTGATTGGATTTGGCCTAATTCATTATCCAACTCGTTCAAACTTCAAAGAGTTGAGTTCAACGTATAACCCGTAATTTCACTGTCAAAACCAAACCAACCCGACCTATTTATTTATGGGTTTGATTAGGTTGGGTTCACGGGTTGTGGTTCAAATAAAAAATATTTATTGATAATTTTTGTCAATTATAAACAAATTGTAACAAAATTCAATACAATTACTCTTATTTTGAACATTCAAATTGGATGAAACACATCAAATGATATCTAAAATGATATCTAGTAAAACTCACCTACATGACATAACACTTGATACTAGTAGAAAGTTCTACATGACACATTATTTCCATATAACAGTTAGAATTAAAATCACGCAAAATTATTGATCTAGTAGTAGTATTTGTGGTGAATAAAATTGTTTTGGCAACATTATGGTTAATAGTGAGAAATTAATTTTATATTTTCATTTAAAATAATAATAAAAAATAAAAAAAATCAATAATGTCACAATAATGGATTGGATCAACATGTTCGCGGGTTGAGAAACTCAAACCCGATAACTGACCCAAAACTATAAGAGTTGTTGCGGGTTGGGTTGAATATACCCCCGTAAATAAATAGATTTGGATAGTTTATAAGTTGGTTCGATTTTAATAAGCAAATTCGTAAATTGACCGCACCCATGAACACCCCTAACGTGAAATTGTCATATAATTTGAATACAAAGATTCACCTTCACTTAACATGAGTTTCTCTTTGTTAGGATGCATGTTTCAAAAAAATCTTATGTTTTTTCTAACTTTCCATTCGTCCTATTAGTGAGGAAGGAAACACCAAAATTTCATTATTACAAGAAAAATAAATTCGTGTGCGAACATCTTTACCAAGTTAGATCTAATCACAAGACATGATCTTATAAAGATACATGAGCAATACATGTCATTTAGTCAATTTTTTACTTTTATATATTTTCTTTAGTAAAAAAAAAAAAACTCACACATCAAAAATTATGTCTGACTTCATCAACAATTTTAATATTTATAATAACAATACATATGTATATGGGATCAACTACATTTGAACATCACCACCAGCTTTAACCTTAGAATCAAGTTCATCTTCTTGATCACAAACCATAACCTTAGCCCCAACGCCTCCAACTTCAAGATCTCTACCCATACAATTTCTACACCAACGTTTCATCCATCCAAAACAGCCTCTACCTTTGATACTCTCCAATGGAGTAAGTTCCCTCCGCTTACACATGCGACTCAAGTAGCAAGAGAGCACAGCAAGAATCGTAAGAATAATGATCACAGCAAAAAATGGACCAATAGATCCTGATGATTGCCAAGTACTAGAGCTGCTTGGAGTTGAAATAGCTTCTCCTGAACTCACTTGTTGTTTCTCTGGCTGTAGAAGTGATGAAAATGCTGCTGTTGCCATTGCAAAGATACACAAATAATAAGCAAAGTATAAGAATATATAAAGGGAAGTAATATAGATAGTTAAGACTTAAGATTTCCAGGTTCCTTAGCTGAGTGAGTTTGAAAAGTTGAAATGAGTGGAAAAACAACGTGGAAAGGGTTTAATAAGGTCAGCCTAAACTTTCTTTTATTCGGTCAGACGCATGGTTTGCATGCAGTGGAAAGTATGAAGTTATAGTGAGCCACATGCATGGATGATGCATGCATGTGACGCTTTTTCGATGGCACTTTGTTATATGCATATATTTCCCTTTGATTTCTCTCTAACAATTTATCTAAACATGCATAATAATATATTAAATAAAGAATGGAGTACTCAAAAGTTTTCTTTGTTATCGAACAATAGTACAAAAAAACCGCACATTCCTTAACGGAGACCCGAAGTTTCATATACCTCAACGATCAAAGGAAGCCTGCGGTATTTTTATTGTTTTCATTTTTTTACGAAAACTAATTTATATCAAAATTTGAAAGTGGATATTATATTAGTCTAACATACACCTCTTTTTCGTACATCTACAAAACACTTGGTTGTGTTATGGGTAGGAATTGATCGAGTCTGTTTCTCATCGGTTTGAGATGACCGTGTGGTGTAAATTTTTTAGGTTGATGAGTTTGTTAGTGTACAAGGTGATGAAAACAAGAGAAATATTATATTTAATACTTTCCAATGACGGCTACAAAAGTTGTAAAAACATGAATAGGTTTAAATGCAGTTACTATTAGTCTATTTATACACAGAAAACTAGGGTCACTTAGGCAACATACTAAAAATACTAAATTACCCTTTAACACCATCCTTTAATTTCCTAATCAAAACTAATAACACCAATTTCATCCCTTAAGTGGAGAAATTGATCCGTCTTGATCGCCTTTGTCAGAATATCTGCCAGCTGCTTCTAGGTGCTACAGTGCACAACTTTTAATATTCCATTTTGAACTTAATTTCTCAAAAAATGATACTTTGTCTCAATGTGCTTGCTTCTCCCATGCAGCACTAGGTTCTTGGCAAGATTGATTGCAGACTAGTTATCTATCTTGGTCTTTAGATCCTATAGTAGATTTAGAAGGCAGACAGCTTGATATGCAGCTACAACATCTGCAATGTACTCAACTTCACACGTTGATAGTGCAACAACATGATGCTTCTTGGAACACCAAGAAATAGGACCTCCCAAAAACTTAAACAAGTATTCAGAAGTACTTCTGTCAACTCTATCTCCACACCAATCAGAGTCTATGTAACTCATCAACTTTGAATTAGTCTTTCTTCCAGAAGGGAATAGTACTCCAAACTTTAGAGTTCCTTTGATATACCTCAGAATTCTGACAGGAGTTAGTAATGGGACCACATAGATTTACTCATGAACCTACTAACCATTCCAACTCCATAGCAAATATCAGGTTTGGTATTACACAAAAACCTTAGAGAACCAACCAACTGTTTGAAGGTTGTAGCATCCACATCCTCACCCTCAGAGTCAGAATCCAATTTATGATTGGTTTTTGATGGAGTGATAGCAGTCTTACAATTTTGCAGTTTAAATCTCTTCAGAAGCTCAATTTCATACTTCAACTGATGTAAAATTATACCCTTCTCAGAGTACAATACCTCCATCCATAGAAAGTATACCAACTTTCCTAGGCCAGTCATTTCAAACTCATTCATCATAATCTTCTTGAACTTGACTACCTCTTCAAAACAGCTACCTGTTAGCAATATGTCATCAACATAGAGACACACCATAATCATATAGCCTCCAAAATGATGTACATAAACGCCATATTCCATCTCACATTTATGAAACCCTTGTTTCTTGAAAAATGAATCAATCTTCAGATTCCAAGCTCTGGGCACTTGCTTCAATCCATGCAGGGCTTTATGTAACTTGTACACCATCCCTTCCTGATTATTTTTCACAAATACGGGAGGTTGTAATACGTATACCTCTTCTTGTAATGGACCGTTTAGAAATGCAGACTTCACATCCAAAAGTCAATTTTTATTCGCAACTATAGAAATCACCAATATGATTGTTTCATGTCTGACTACAAGTGCAAACACCTCAAAGTAATCTAGCCCAGATTTCTAAAAAAAAACCTCTAGCCACTAGCCTTGCTTTGTGCTTGCCATCTAACTTAAATTTTACCTTGAAAACCCATCTGACGCTGATGGCTTTCTTCTTGTCTGGAAACTTAGTCAACTTCCAAGTCTTGTTTCTTTCTATAGCCTCAAGTTATTCTTTCATGGCATTTAGCCATACTTTCTTCTTGGGAGCTTCTCCAATGCCCACGCGTTCAGAGTCTATAACATGGCACACTAAACAACTTCTCCTTTAGAGTCTACTTCAGTGTCTTGTAACATGTCAAACTCTGCAAACCTTCTTGGATTCTTTGTGGCATATGAACAATATCATATGCTTGACCACCTTTAAAAAGTGGATTGCCTTCAGAAGCTCTTTCTTTAGAAGTTCTAACTTCGGAGTCATGACCAGCGTCAAAGGCTAGACTACCTTCAGAAGCTCCTCCTTTAAAGGGTCCACCTTCAGACTCATGATTACCACCAGAAATATGATCATCTTTAGAAGCTGGTCCTTAAGAGCTTACGTCTTCTGAGTTTTCCCTTCCAGAATCATGATCACCACCAGATTCAATATCTGGATCAGAATCAGATTCACCATCTGACTCATCTTCAGAGTCTTCAGAATCATCTTTTGATTCTGACTCTTCTTCATAACTTTCAAGTTCTAACTTATCTTCAGAAATGGATTGAGACTTGCTCCAATCCCATGCTTATGAATCTTTTACAATGACGTCTTTGCTGACTTCAACTTTATTACTTTCTGGACAATAAAGCTTGAAAGCACCTGTACTATGGTACCCCATCAGAATCATTACTTTACTTCTATCATCCAGCTTCTGTCTTCTAGCTTCTGGAACGTGTTTGTAACATATAGAACCAAACACCTTCAAATGGCTAACACTTTGCTTGTCTCCCGTCCACTTCTTTATAAAGGAACAATTTCTTTTAGTTTCTTCATTGTACACTTGTTGACTACATATGTTGTGGTGGAAACAGCTTCTCCCCACAAGGTATGAGGAAGTTTCTTCTCTTTCAGCACGCTTCTCGTCATATCAAGAAAAGTACGATTCTTCTTTCAATAAGACCATTGTGTTGAGGAGTATAAGGAGCAGTAACCTCTTGCCTAATTCTATTCTCCTCAAAGAACTTCTAGAATTCTGTAGAGTTATACTCACCTTCACCATTCGTTCTGAGAATTTTAAATTTCTAACCACTCTGTTTCTCAACCTTCACCTTGAACTTTTGGAATTCGATAAACACCCCATGCTTAAACTTAATGAGTGTTACACACGTCATTCTTGTGAACTCATCCACAAAAGACACAAAATACTTATTTCCTCCAAGTGAAGGTTATGGAAATGGTCCACACACATCATAATGCACTACTCTTGGGGCTACTTTTGACACAAATGGTAATCTGGGCTGGTTGCCTTTCACGCATACCTCACATGACTTCTCAGGCTTCACAATCTTCGAAATTCCTAGCACGAGCTTCTTGGAACTCATGTGCCATAGGATTATGTAGTTCAGATGCCCCAACCTCTTGTTCCATAACTTACTATCAGCTTCTGCACTAAGGCAATCTGTTTCAACTGTGTCCAAATTCACCTTGAATGTTATGTTGCCTCCCTACTTATACTACATAATTAGCTTCTGATTCGGATCATACAACTTCAAGAGATTGTCCTTCATAACAACTAAGAAACATTTCTCAATGAGCTAACCCACACTCATTAGATTGCTCTTTATTACAGGAACATACCAAACATCCTTGATCAGAACAGTCTTCCTATTCTTCACTTTAACTTTGACATTTCCCATACCTTCTGAATTAAGGTACTTATCATCAGCACATCTATAGCCATTGCTTGTTTTCAATCAAGTGATTTGAACAGTCAGTGTCATATACCATCAATCTGCCAAACACATTCCATTAGACTCAGAAGCCATCAATCTCCTCTAGCTATATTTGCTTCTTCTGATTTCCTTCCTTTATTTGACCAGCAATCTTTAGCAAAATGGCCAAACTGCTTACAACAATAACATTGGACCTTCTTGTCAAACTTCTCTTTTCCCTAATGATGTTTCTTCTCATCAGAAGTAGAGGCTTTTAACTTCTGGAATATATCACCACGTCTATTCTTGGCTTCTGACCAAGAATGCTTCTGGTCCTTCTTGACAAAAGAAGCTTTCAGAGCCTGAAGCAAAGGATTTTTTTTCAGCAGGAACAGGTTCCCATGTAGGTACAACCCGATTCCTAGTAGTAAAAACCAGAGAGGAGTTTCTGAAGGATTTCAGGAGCCGATTCCCACGTGGGGAGGAACCGCGTTCTACGTAACTTTTTCTAAATTTTTCTTAACTACGAAAACTCCTAACTTTTAAACCGTAAATCAGATTTTAGTGCCGTTTTGAGCATAGTAAAGCTAACCAAATGATTTACATAATAAAATAGTGTTTTGGATTCGTGATTCGAAATTACTTTAAAACACTCGATTTTATTCGGTTGTGGTGGTTTATGCGTACATGTACATTAATGAATGTTTTACCTGTTATGATGTTGTGGTTGTAATTGGTGTTTGATATACATATATTGTTGATGTAAAATATGTATTTTATTATGGTTGAGCAATAGCATAACTGTGTGTGGCTATTGATTATTGTATTGGTTGATGATTATGACATTTGGTTGGTTAATGTGGATGATGAGCATGTTATAGTTGATACATGAATTTCATAATCATTATGTGGCTGATCCTTGACGATGGTGGATCGGTGGTAGCTAATTCCCATTGTGTGGAATTAGTGAGTGGGTGTTGCCGCATCCTTGACGATGGTGGATCGGTGAGATGGGTTATCCCAGATTTTGGTACCACATGCATATAGTTGCATTGCACTAGGTTACTTATATTATTATAACATGAATGGAAGATTGTCCAATGTTATAATACGTGTGATTGTGTATTGGTTGTGATTAATTGGGTGGTTGTGAATCTGATCGTAACTGTAATTGGGTGAATAATATGTGATTGATGTTTTATTATCTATATCTTATAACATTGGGTAAATGTGAATGAGACTCACCCTTACTGTTGTTATTTTTCAGATTGAGGAGTAGCTTTTGTACTTGGTGAGGATTAGCTCGTCAAGTAATTCGTTAGAGTCGGTTGGGTCCGTGTCATGCTCTGGTCGTGTAACACTAGGGACGTTGTTTAGAGTTACTTATTAAACTCTTTTATTGGGTGTTTTAAGTCTATGACTTTGGTTGTTGCGTTATTCAGATGTTAAAGATATTTCCGCTGTGTTAACATGATAATCTGAATAATTTTGGTTTAACGTTCTCTTTTATGGCATGACATGAGTATTGTTTTAATTCTATGGAAGTTGTAATGCCCTTTTCATGTTTTACTCTGATTATTGTTAAACATTTATAGGGGGTATTAGAAGGGTGTTACAATAGTGGTATCAGAGCATAGTCGGTCGTTTGAGTCAGAGTCTTAGTGTCAGTTAATCCCTCGTATGCGATTAGTGTAAGGTTGACACTATCGATACTTCTTGTTCTAATAAATATTGTTTTATATTAAGCAAAACAATGGCCGGAAGAGGAGGAAGAAACGACGACGCAATTGCTGAGGCTCTGGGTATGATTGTTGGTGTGCTGGGAGGGAATGCCAATGGGGCTGGAATTGGTGCTGACAGGAAGCTGAACTGTTTTTAGAGGAACAACCCTCCGTTGTTCAAAGGCCTTCACGACCCCGAAGGCGCTCAGAGGTGGCTGAAGGAAATTGAAAGGATCTTCCGGGTGATTGATTGCGATGAAAATCTGAAGGTGAGATATGGTACTCACATGCTGTCTGAAGAAGCTGATGATTGGTGGATGGCTAGTAGGGATGAACTGCAAGCTGCTGGTGTTGCAATTACTTGGGTTGTGTTCAAGAGAGAGTTCTTGCAGAGGTACTTTCCCGAGGATGTTAGAGGCAGGAAAGAGGTTGAGTTTTTGGAGCTGACACAAGGTAACATGACTGTGCCAGAGTATGCGTCCAAGTTTGTTGAACTGGCGAAGTATTATGTCCACTACAACAATGATGAGGCTAGCGAGTTCTCGAAGTGTGTTAAGTTTGAGAATGGTCTCCGTGATGAGATTAAACAGGGTATCAGATATCAGAGGATTCGCAGGTTTGTTGGCTTGGTTGACTGCAGTCGAATCTTTGAAGAAGACAATATTAAGCTGAAGTCGTCACACTCTCGCGAGTTAGTCGACAGGAAAGGGAAGAAGCATATGGATCATGGTAAGCCATATGGTAAAGGTAACAAGAAAGCTGGAGGCTGGAGGAAGCCTAGTGGGGGAGACTCTAGTCCCCCTATTAAGTTCTTTAAGTATGGAGAACCTGGACATCACATTCACAAGTGCAAAAGTGAAGAAAAGAAGTGCTATAAATGTGGAAAGGCAGGTCACATTTCTATTGAGTGCAAAGGGAACACTGTAACTTGTTTCAACTGCGGAGAAGAGGGCCATATTAGTCCTAAGTGTCCTAAGCCGAGGAAGAATCAAGCTGGTGGTAAGGTGTTCGCCTTATCTGGTTCCGAGACTACTCCAGAGGATCGGTTGATTAAAGGTACGTGTTTTATTCATGGCACTCCTTTAATTGCGATTATAGACACTGGCGCGACACATTCTTTTATTTCTATGGATTGTGCTAAAAGGTTGAATTTAGAAATATCTAATATAAATGGAAGTATGATTATTGACACTCCTGCGTCGGGTTCAGTGACTACTTCGTTTGCTTGTTTGAACTGTCCAATTGATATTTTTGGTAGAGAGTTCGGAATGGATTTAGTGTGCCTTCCGTTGGAACAACTCGATGTTATTCTGAGAATGAACTTGTTTCAATTCAATCGGGTTCATATCAATTGTTTCTCGAAGACGGTTATTTTTCCTGAAGATGTGAGTGTGGAAGGTTTGGCGATGACTGCTAGGCAGATAAATGAAGCAGTTAAGGACGGGGCTGCCGTGTTTATGTTGATTGCATCTATGGCAGTGAAGGAGAAAGTGGTCAGTGGTGAATTACCGGTAGTATGCGACTTTCTCGAAGTCCTTCCAGAAGATGTTAGAGAGTTGCCACCTGAGAGAGAAGTGGAATTTTCTGTTGAATTAATTCCGGGAACTAGCCCTGTGTCGATGGCACCTTATCGTATGTCGGCATCAGAATTGGCTGAGTTGAAGAGTCAATTGGAAGAGTTACTTGAGAAGGAATTTATTCGTCCTAGTGTTTCACCGTGGGGTGCACCGGTGTTACTAGTAAAGAAGAAAGAAGGCTCGATGAGGCTGTGTGTGGATTATAGACAGCTGAATAAAGTTACTATCAAGAATCAGTATCCGTTGCTGAGGATTGATGATCTAATGGATCGATTAGTTGGGGCGTGCGTGTTCAGTAAGATTGACTTGAGGTCGGGATATCATCAGATTCGGGTGAAGACAGACGATATTCAGAAGACTGCATTTAGAATGAGGTATGGTCATTACGAATATACTGTGATGCCATTTGGAGTAACTAATGCACCTAGTGTTTTTATGGAATATATGAATAGGATCTTTCATCCCTATCTCGACCAGTTCGTAGTGGTGTTCATAGATGATATTTTAATATATTCTAAGAATGAAGAAGAGCATGCAAATCATCTTAGAGTGGTATTGGAATTGCTGAAAGAGAAGAAGCTATATGCTAAACTGTCAAAGTGTGATTTCTGGTTAAGCGAAGTAAGTTTACTTGGACATGTGATTTCCAAGAATGGTATTGTCGTGGATCCAACAAAGGTAGAAGCTGTGTCTCAGTGGGAAGCTCCGAAGTCAGTTTCCGAAATCTGTAGTTTTATTGGTCTTGCGGGTTACTATAGGAAGTTCATTGAAGGCTTTTCAAAGTTAGCGTTGTCACTAACTAAGTTGACTAGGAAGGGTCAAGCGTTCATCTGGGATTTGAAATGTGAAGAAGGATTCTAAGAGTTAAAGAAGAGGTTGACTAGTGCACCAATCTTGATTTTGCCGAACCCGGCGGAATCTTTTGTTGTTTATTGTGATGCTTCATTGATGGGATTTGTGAGGTGTACCAATGCAGAATCAACAGGTAGTCGCTTATGAGTCGAGACAACTCAAAGTGCATGAGAAGAATTATCCGACTCACGACTTAGAGTTGGCAGCAGTTGTATTTGTATTGAAGCTGTGGAGGCATTATCTGTATGGTTCAAGGTTTGAAGTATTTAGTGATCACAAGAGTCTGAAGTATCTCTTTGATCAAAAAGAGCTAAATATGAGACAAAGAAGATGGTTAGAATTTCTCAAGGATTATGATTTTGGGCTGAATTACCATCCAGGTAAAGCAAACGTTGTTGCGGATGCTTTGAGTAGGAAGTCCTTGCATATGTCTATGTTGATGGTGAGAGAATTGGACTTAATTGAACAATTCAGAGATTTGAGTTTAGTATGCGAAGACACTCCTAACAGCGTTAAATTGGGTATGCTGAAGCTGACTAGTGGTATTCTTGAGGAAATTCGAGAGGGTCAGAAGACTGATGTAGAGTTGGTTGATAAGTTGACTCTGATTAACCAAGGTAAAGGAGGTGAATTCAGAATCGACGAGAACGGTATCATGAGGTTTGGCAATCGTGTTTGTGTTCCTGATGTTGCCGAATTGAGAAAAAGTATTCTTGAAGAAGGACATCATAGTGGATTGAGTATTCATCCTGGTGCTACCAAGATGTATCGTGACTTGAAGAAGCTATTTTGGTGGCCTGGAATGAAAAAGGAAATAGCTGAATTTGTTTATGCTTGTTTGACTTGCCAGAAGTCGAAGATTGAGCATCAGAAGCCGTATGGAGCTATGCAACCGTTATTTATTCCTGTATGGAAGTGGGATAGTATATCTATGGATTTTGTTTCTGGTTTACCGAGGACGGTGAAGAATTGTGAAGCTATTTGGGTTATTGTGGAGAGGTTGACGAAGTCTGCTCACTTTATAGCGATGAGAATGGATTATCCGATGGAGAGGTTAGCTCAATTGTATATTGAGATGATAGTAAGTCTGCATGGTATTCCTTCGAGTATCGTGTCAGATAGAGATCCGAGGTTTACATCTCGATTCTGGGAAGGTTTGCAGAAGGCTTTGGGTACTAAATTAAGGTTGAGTTTTGCTTATCATCCGCAGACTGATGGTCAGACTGAGATGACAATTCAATCATTGGAAGATTTGTTACGTGCCTGTGTATTGGAAAAAGGTGGTGCTTGGGATAGTTATTTTGCGTTTATCGAATTTACCTACAACAATAGTTTTCATTCGAGCATTGGTATGGCTCCATTTGAAGCTTTGTATGGTAGGAGATGTAGAACACCTTTGTGCTGGTATGAATCTGGTAAGAGTACGGTGATTGGACCAGCAATTGTACAAGAGAACACGGAGAAGATTAAATTGATTCAGGAGAAGATGAAGGCTTCCCAGAGTCGCCAGAAGAGTTACCATGATAAAAGACGAAGGACACTTGAATTTCAAGAAGGAGATCATGTGTTCTTGAGGGTGACTCCTACGACTGGTGTTGTTAGAGCACTGAAATCAAGGAAGTTGACTCCGCGTTTCATTGGTCTGTATCAGATTACAGAGAGGATTAGAGAGGTGGCTTACCGTATTGCGCTGCCACCAACGCTTGCGAATTTGCACGATGTATTCCACGTATCACAGTTGAGGAAATACATTGCAGATCCATCTCATGTGATCCAAATAGATGATGTGCAGGTAAGAGATAACATGACAGTTGAAGCTTTGCCTATGAGAATTGAAGATCGAAAGCTGAAACAATTGTGTGGCAAAGAGATAGCACTGGTCAGAGTAGCTTGGGGAGGACCAGCAGGTGGGAATATGACTTGGGAACTGGAAAGTCAGATGAAGCATTCCTACCTGGAACTATTTGCCTAAGGTATGTTTTTGAGGACGAAAACTCTTTTAGTGGGGGAGAGTTGTAACACTCCATATTTTCATAATTTAATTTGAAATTAATTTAATTGAATTATGGGGAATTATTGAGAATTATTGAGAAATTAAGCAAATGGGCTTAAGTTATGATTAGTAAAGAGGGGGTGCATTGGTAGGCCCTATTACTAATTAAAATAGTTTTATTTTATTTTTCACAAAATAGAGGATTGTGAGAAAAGAGGAATAGAACCAAGGAGAAGAGAAAAGTTTGAACGTGAAAGAGAAGAGAAACAGATAAGTGCGAAAAGGGGAAGAGCGAAGAATCAACCTTCAGGTAAGGGGGGACTCTTCAATTTATCTTCTATTATGGGATTATAGGTAGTAGAATGGAATTGAACATGTTGTTTATGTCAATTGAGTTATGCTTAGGTTGTAGAAATGTTAGGTTTTGGGAGAATTGAGTAATAATGTTGTATTGATCATGAATGGTGTGAATTGGATGGTTGAAATGTGTTATAAATGGGTTAATTTGTGTTTGTGGTTGATGTTTTGGTGTTATAATACATTTGGGTGCAAATTGGTGTGGATTCGGGTTTATACGGTGTTGGAAAAATGGGTTTTTTCTGCTATAGCAGCGTCGGAATCGGTTCCTAGGTGGGAGGAACCGGGTTCCCGTAGTAGAAACTAGAAGCGAAGGATTTTTGTTCAGCAGGAACCGGTTCCCATGTAGGTACAACCCGGTTCCAAGTAGTAAAAACCAGAGAGGAGTTTCTAAAGGATTTCAGGAACCGGTTCCCACGTAGGGAGGAACCGGGTTCTACGTAACTTTTTCTAAATTTTTCTTAACTTTGAAAACTCCTAACTTTTAAACCGTAAATCGGATTTTAGTGCCGTTTTAAACCGTAAAATAGTGTTGTGGATTCGTGATTCGAAATTATTTTAAAACACTTGATTTTATTCAGTTGTGGTGGTTTATGCGTACAGGTACATTAATGAATGTTTTACCTGTTATGATGTTGTGGTTGTAATAGGTGTTTGTTATACATATATTGTTGATGTAAAATATGTATTTTATTATGGTTGAGCAATAGCATAACTGTGTGTGGGTATTGATTATTGTATTGGTTGATGATTATGACATTTGGTTGGTTAATGTGGATGATGAGCACATTATGGTTGATACATGCATTTCATAATCATTATGTGGCTGATCCTTGACGATGGTGGATCAGTGGTAGCTAATTCCTATTGTGTGGAATTAGTGAGTGGGTGTCGCCGCATCCTTGACGATGGTGGATCGGTGAGATGGGTAATCCTAGATTTTGGTACCACATGCATATAGTTGCATTGCATTAGGTTACTTCTGTTATTATAACATGAATGGAAGATTGTCCAATGTTATAATACGTGTGGTTGTGTATTGGTTGTAATTAATTGGGTGGTTGTGAATCTGATCGTAACTGTAATTGGGTGAATAATATGTGATTGATGTTTTATTATCTATATCTTATAACATTGGTTAAATGTGAATGAGACTCACCCTTACTGTTGTTATTTTTTAGATTGAGGAGTAGCTTTTGTACTTGGTGAGGATTAGCTCGTCAAGTAATTCGTTAGAGTCGGTTGGCTCCGTGTCATGCTCTGGTCGTGTAACACTGGGGACGTTGTTAAGAGTTACTTATTAAACTCTTTTATTGGGTGTTTTAATTATGGTGGTGTTTTAAGTCTATGACTTTGGTTGTTGCGTTATTCAGATGTTAAAGATATTTCCGCTGTGTTAACATGATAATCTGAATAATTTTGGTTTAACGTTCTCTTTTATGGCATGACATGAGTATTGTTTTAATTCTATGGAAGTTGTAATGCCCTTTTCATGTTTTACTCTGATTACTGTTAAACATTTATACGGGGTATTAGAAGGGTGTTGCAGAGATCATGAACATCTTGAGCGTCAAATAATACACGCATCTGAATAATCCAACAATTCCAGTTCTTACCATCGAACACTGAAATTTTGGTGCTCATATTACCGTTTCCGTTCATCCTCATCCTTGTGAAAGTCACTCAGATCCCGGAAAACACGGCGTTTTCCAATCCCGCAGAATCAGAAAATGTGATTTTGCAATAAATCACACAACACCTCACCGTTTCATTCGTGTTTCCCATGTATCCTTGTGGATCTAAACTGGAGCTCTAGATACCAATTGTTAGTGCACAAGGTGATGAAAACAAAAGGAATATTATATTTAATGCTCTGCAATGACGGCTACAAAAGCTGTAAAAAAATGACTAGGTTTAAATGCAGCTACTACTAGTCTAATTATACACAAAAAACTAGGGTCACATAGGCAACATACTAAAAAAACTAAATTACTCTTCAACAGAGTTAGTCATTGGTTATTCCTAGAAACATTAAACTCTTTTTTGAGTTATTTATTTCTCGTGGATGATAGCTTCAATGTTAAGGGTGAGTTTTCTATGATTTGAATTATGTTGTTTGATTTATTTGGAATTTGTTAAATGATATCATTTTTTCTGATGCATCAACTAATGTGAAGGATGTGGAATAAAAAAGCATTTTTCTTACTTGGAAAGAATATCTTTGCAGGTTTGTGGTAAACTCTTACATTTTTTCAATTTGACTTGAGAAGCTTTTTCTTTATCTAACTCAATATGAGTTTGAGAGTCTTTAACCTTTTTCTTGTCATGGAGTGTTCTTGGAGTTTTTCTTGGAAGATTCGATTTCTGTCAACAGAGGCTTCCTATGAATTAAGATCAAACTCGTGTTCTCATGGCTGGGGTGAGGTTTTATTGCGTTGAGTTATTCTTCTTTTTTTGTCTCTTGTATCGTGACCGATGTATCTATTATATTTGGAATTTTTCTTTATGTTTTCTGTTCCTTTTGTTTGTTTTTACTTTTTTTCAATGGTATTAGATATACACAAATTGTGCCAACTAACTGTTCAATTCTTTGTATTCCATAGGACCTTTAATTTGCCATATTTTATTATATATTATATATTTGTCTTTGAAAAAATTTCATCTGTAAAAATGTGGTTAATTCATTTGTGCAGATGGTTATTTCAATTTATGTTATAAAATGTGTTGATTAAGTGATTCTAAACACAAGAGGGGGTGATTATAAAATTTAAAATTCATGATTGATTAAAAAAATTTACTTTTAAAACGTTTATGTTAGTGGATATGAAGAAAGATGGAGATAAAGATAGATACGAAAGGAAAATAAAATAATCAAGAAAATTAAGAAATAACAGTTAGAGAAAGTGTACAGGATATTTATACAGATTCGGACTAACCACTTGGTCTACTCCTGGCCCAAGAGTTTTCTATTGAGAGCTCCACTAAAAAAACACACTTAAACTTTTTACAGGATTTGCTCAAGAACATTCAACTACAAATAGAGAGAATTTTTACAATAGCTACGCTTAAGAACCAAGAAACATAACTTTTACCTAATCTACGGTCAAGAACCAAGAGACATAGTGTAAGCACATAGATCTCAATAAATAATAGCTCCTAAAAGGATGAGTTACATGCGTGGAACATTGTTTTGTAGGTTATTTATAGATGACATGCCTTTAATAAAGACGACAACCTTTTATGAAGATAAATAATATTTAAAGAAGAAAATTGAATGTACAATAATGACAAGTCAAGCATAAACGGTTAAAATGGATAAAGATGCAAACTAAAGTATTAGGGTTAGATGGACTTGACTCTCTTATGAAGGCAGCCAAAAGGAATCTAACTCAAGCATCATCTCAAGTAAACTCAAACAAGCGTCTATAAGAAAGGAACATATGAAAAGTCTTGAAGTATATAGAAGTGTGTGAAAGTCTACCTCGACTCGTCTGAGTGAACATATTTTAAAGCATCAGGGAATTTTCGTAAAATTATATAGCTAAATCACATACTCGTAAAATTATTTTCCAACTTATATTTCTCAAGCATACCTTTTTAAAAAATATCTTGAAACCATGCCAAATGAGTTGGAAGCTTTCACAAAAGCTCTGGGAGAAATTTTTGTATCTACTAATTGACAGGCATTCTTCCAATTGATTGGAACAATTCAAAAATGCGCCTTAAGCGGTTAGGACAGCTTCTTAATGATGTGCAACGAATATATATCTTTACTTTCCATTTTTTCGCTTGATAATTGATTAACTTAGGGTAAGCAATCGATTGGAAATATGTACCAATCGATTGACAAGTCTTAAAATGCCTTAAAATCATTTTTCTTTTTGGTGCCAACCTCTACCCTATAAATAGATGTCCATTTCCACTCTTTTGCACATCCAGAAATGTAATTCTAGAAAGATAATTTTGAAAGTTCACAAAGGATAGTAAGTAATTAATTGATAATATATAATAATTATTGGGAAGAGGATTAAGTTTTTTTCTCTTTTGTCTTAACACATAATCTCTGGTGTCTTCCCTCTTCCCTTAACTTTTTATTTACACATTTTAGAATGAGCAGTCAGGTATTTGAAGAAGATGAGAATTTTAGAGAATCTTACTTATGTCTTAAGAAGTTAACAAGATATCTTAAAGAAATCAATAAATCATTCAAGATAGAAATAAGTAAGATTAGAAATTCAAGAGAAGAGTGTAAGAGTTGTGTATCCCTTAAAAAAGAATTAGTTGACTTACATGAAACCATATGTAAATTTACCCAATAAAAAGAAAAGTTTGCCCTGATCCTATCAAGTCAAAGATCTTCCTTAAACAAAAAAAATTGACTAGGATTAAAAACCTAGTAAATGTATAAAATAGGAAAAGTACTCTTTTTTGTCCTGTATCTTTAGGGCGAAACTCATTTTGGTCCCTTAATTTTAAAAATAACCATTTAGGTCCCTTATGTCTTTAAAGAGTGTCACGTTAGTCCTTTCTGTTAAGTCTGTTAGTCGAAGTCAAAATAAAGGGATACTTGGCATACACCTAATGCTGATGTGGCGACAGAATCACCAAAATCAAAATTTCTTGCATCATTCATACCATTTTCTAAAAATTCATCCCATTTTCAAAATCCATTTTTTTCAACCTAATTATCTAAATTTTTTTCAACCTAATTATCTGAAGAAATTGAAGAATCCGCTCAGCATCTGAAACCGATAAATCATCATTATCCAACCCTAAGATCATCTTCTTCCAGCAACCGCCGTCCAAGGTTTCCAATGACAAGGCTCTTGATGGTTACTGTGAGGGTGAGTTAATAAAGGTATGGTATTTGGTTGCAATAGATCCTGCCCTTTCCTTGGAGCCTCCACGACAGAGCTTTATAAATCACTGAGGCTGTTATAGAATTGGGATCCGAAGTGAGTATGCAGCATTCAAATGATCTCATAACTTCATATGCATTTTTTTCTTTCAAATCACAATATATTTAATAGCATGTCACATACATAACAGGATAGCTCTTAGTAGTAAGATATCCGTGCTTCCGTATGGATAAATTTATTTAATATTGTATAAAATATATTTAGACACGTGTAAATTTAAAATAAATGACTTAATTATAAGTGAAAAATGATAATATAAACTTTATTGTATTAAATAATCATATAAAAAATATGTGAGAAGGAGAAAAAATAAAAATTGCTTTTCAAATAAAGATAATTGTTAATTAAAATAAAATAGACATTATTCTGATAATGACCTGTGAGATAAAAAAATATTTGATGCGATAAAACCAATTAAAACTAATTTAAAGGAAACACAAAGCCACTTTGGTTACCAATACAAACAATTCAAATCATCCACAATATAAATATCAACCATATGGAGTGTATATCTAACAACAAAATTCACAATAGAGAAAAACGTACAACATTAATACAATATTCAGTTAATAATATATTTCCTTAAGGGTCTGTTTGGTTCAAATGAGGGGGAGGGGAGGGGAGGGATTTTAATGGAGGGAGGGGAAGGGGAGGGGAGGGGAGGGATTTTTTTTAATTAGATATATGTTTGGTTCAAACGAGGGGAGGGGAGGGAAGGGGAGGGATTTTGGTTAAAAATATGTTTGGTTCACGAGGGGAGGGGAGGGATTTTATTAATAATTTACTTTTCTATCCTTATAATTTTATATAAATGATATGATATTCAAAGGTGAAAATTTCATAAATATTTTTTTGAAAATAATATTTATAATATTAAGTGATTAAAAATTCATAACTTACCACATAACGTTAAAAATTCAGTATACTTGATTCATATTATAACTTTTTACATAAATTAAACTATGTTTGATTACAATTTTTAATTACATAAAATAACTTATTACTAAAATATTGCAGTGATTATAATTTTTATTAAATAAAAATTTAATTTGAAGTTGAAGAATAATTATAATAAATTGATAAAAACAATAAAGAAAAATCACAAAAAAGAAAAGCAGAAACACAAAAGAAAACAATAGTTTTAAAATAATAAAATATAATTGAGGATATTTTAGTAAATATATCAATTTATTAAATATTAAAAGTGACATTCCCTCCCCTCCCCTCCGATTCCCCCCAATTCGGAGGAACGCAAAAAGTGTGATTTGGAGGGATTTTGCTCCCCTCCCCTCCCCTCCTCTCCCCTCCTAAAAATTGAACCAAACACATTTTGTTATAAATATCCCCTCCCCTCCCCTCCCCTCCATCTACCTCAAACCAAACACACTTAAATAAGTGCATTATTTGTTTTTAATCTATATTGATTTATTTTGATGTTTATGATTCTACTATTATCTACTATTTAAATTAAGAAAATAAAATTGACTTCATCATTATTACTGCTTTACACGTTTTTTTTATATGACCCAGCAAATAATTATGACTTTTACTTGAAAAATAGTTAATCAAAAAAATATTTTATTTCTTCTACTACCAATGCAAAAATTTTCTCTTACCGATGCAAATGCATCAACTCTAAATATTTTTTCCTATTTTTGTCGTTCATTATTGTTCTTAAAAGTGGAAAATTATATTGGTTTTTCAACCTCGTTCAATTTTTTATTAAATGTTTCCTTATTAATTGAATTTAAATTTAAATTTAGAATGTGACAAATCACATTTTAAGACATTTTATTAATAAGTTATATGAATTCGAAGTTAAATTATCTTATAATTTTTTATTGTAAATAATAAATCATTTAAAAATATTTTACTAAATAAATAATTATTATGTTGCTTCAATATTAAAATTAATTATTAATAATTTTTAGGGTTAATAGTAATTCACCCCATGTAATGTTAGCGAATTTTGCTTTTCCCCTCTCCCTACCTTTTGGCAACGGTTTTTTTTCAAAAAAACTGTTGCCAAAACCTATTAAATTACTATTAATCCTATTATTTAGTATTCCCTCTGTTTCATATTATTTGTCGCAATTGAGTTTTCCATACAGATTAAGAAAATGTGATAAAGAGAAGAGAATTTTGTTTTTATTGTATTACCCTTATTCTATTTATCTTTCTTTTAATTTTTATAACTTATTTTAAATAACAAATTGAAACATAATAAAAAAATTATTCTATAAATCCCATTAAGTTTTTTTTTAATATACAATGACCTCAAAACGGGCACAACACAGAAATTGGGTCAAGGCCTATTAGTGTTTTTGGCTGCTATTCTAGCCAGATCGTGACCTTCTCTATTCTCTTCACGGTTTATGTGAATAAAACTTTTCATTTTAAAACTATTCATGTATCTCTTCATCTTCCTTATCGTCCCTCTAGCTGCCGATCTGTGTATGTCGTTGTCATTTCTGTTCATCTCATTCACCAATGTTTTGCAATCCGTTTCAAAACTACTCTTTCGTATCCCTTGTCTCTCGCGGTTTCCATAGCTACATAATAAAAATACACCAAAAGATATTTATTTCTGTTCATCTCACAAGTGTTAATATTTATTTTTTATTATGTTCCAATTAATCTAATTTTACAATTATTTTTATGTCCTTTATTTAAATTTATTTTACTTTATAAAATTTGTTTTAACCTATCATAAAAACACACCAAAAAATATTTATTTTTGTTTCATTATATAAATTTTTGGTTTTATGTCAATTATAACCGATATCAATTAGGATAATTATAACCGATATCAATTAGGATTGAATATTAATTTTTTTGGTTTTATATCAATTATTACCATATAAATTTGTTTTTATATCAATATCAATTATGATTCAATTAATGATATAAATTTTTGGTTTTGTATAAAATACTTAACTTCTAATTTTATACCAATTATTACCATATAAATTTGGTTTTATACCAATATCAATTATGATTCAATTAATGATATAAATTTTTGGTTTTGTATAAAATACTTAATTTAACACGTGTAAATTCTGTCTTATTAATTTTTTATCGTCTTTTTTTACTAATTTTCTATCGTCTTTTTATGTTTCAAAATTTGAATTTCCATTTAAGATATAATGCATTAATATTTCTAATATATTGAATCATTATTATGATTTTCTAAATATTTGCTTATTATAAATTTTATATCAATTTAATAAATTTATAATGAATAATAAATTTAAATTATAAGTGTTTTTCAAATATTATAAAATATTTAACCCGTGCCTCGCACGGATCTAAGTACTAGTTATTTATATATAAGTAGAAATGTACACACGTGAAACTGAAATTTACATTATAATAAATTTATTTATGTCATTTTTATACCGATGTGTCTTGAGACTTCAAAATTATTTATACATGTGAATAGAAAAACATTAATAAATATATTGATGTCTTGAGACTTCAAACATATTGATTATAATTTATGAAATATAATACTTAATGATCAAACTGTCTTTGTAATCTCAATATACTAGTATATGTTTCGAAAATGATGATAAGACATGTCTTATTTATTTAGTCTACCTACCATTTTATCCATTGTACTTCTATTCTCATTCTACATAAGTCCTTTTCATTTCATCATTTTGAATGAAAAAAGAACACGAAAACGTATTTAGTAGGAGAATAAATATTAAAGGGTTGAGCTGAATTTCCATAAAAACACAAAATAGTCGACTAAGTTTTAGTTGGAGAATATCCAATGTCATTCAAAAGTTAAACCAGTGTTTGTGAGTTGGATTTTCACAACCTTTCTCATCAATAGCAGATTGATCAAAAGAAAATAAATATAAGAATTAGAAATGTAAATAGAACCCAAGATTGAGTCGGAGATAATTCAACCTTTTATACACATCTATAGAAAACTTCGACTGATCAGTTTGCTTTCATTTTTGTTTATCGGAGCATCAATAATCATAATACATGCATCATAGTTGTTATTAATGAAAACATTTTATTAAAGAATAATGGAAGTGAAATGCAAAAAGAATCATCCATAGTTGAACCTGCACACAGGAAATCATACTACAACAACATAATAAACTCAAACATATGTGAGATAGAAAATAGTAGAGATCTTCAAATTTACTTTTCTTAGTGTTATACAAAATCAAGGTCTTGACCTATGAGTTAATTTTGAAAAGGTACTACTCATGAAGGATCGAAACCGAAAACACGACACTGACACGTTGACACTGATAAAAATAAGTTCTTCAACTTAAAAGCTGATTCTAATTCATAAGTGATTGTTAAAGCAAAAAATCTACATAAAAAATGAAAATTCGGTATGTTAACTATTTCTCCAAATGTCAGTAGTAGATATTTCAACTTTTCCAGATACTTATCCAAACATATTTGGAAGAAAACAAACAATAAAATCATAAATAAAGAGAAAACAAACACTCACCATGGACAATGAAACCCTAAACTTTAGATTTGTGCAGTCTGGTTTAAAAATATTTTGAGCGTTGTTGTGAAATTCTTAACTGAAACGTTGGAAGACAAAACACACAGTTAAGAGGCGAAATCAATTTGTGAAGCAGAGACAAGGAAAAACAAAACAAAATTCACCGAGCCTTTGTTTTCTCTTCCTTATCAGACAAAGCGAAGCAAAAACGCAAGCATATGTAAGATTGATGAGTTGAGTCATTAAAGGAAGAGATATTTAAACCTGAATTAATGAGATGCAAAGTAAGGGAGAGGAAATAAGAGCAGCTTGAGTTGTTATAAACATGTAAAAACGAAAGGAGTTAGTGCAGTGAAAGAAACGAAGGTTGAAGAAGAAAGAGTTGGAGAAAGATATCTGATAAGGTTTAAGAAGGAACTTGAAGAAGGTGATGAAAACAGCGGTTGCGCTAAGGTTTATGGAGAAAAGAGATAAGAGAGAAAATGGGTGAAATGAAGCAACGTTGGAAGATTGAGTTTTTTTGGGGGGGGGGGGGGGGGGGGGGGGATATTTAATTTGGACCAGTTAGATGTTGACAGGTGGTGCATTATGTCAAAAAAGTTGAAAAGTGGATGGCTAATTTGTTAGTTACCATTTTGTCCAAAGGGAAGTGTAATTGTTTTTGGTGAAGGGAAAAATCGGTAGTTTTGTCAAATGATTAGTAATTAATAGATAGTAGATACTCCAATAAAGGATTAAACGTTTAAAAAGTGAAAGTTGTCAATTAATTTTCAATAATCAAATATCCATGTGTTGCATAAAGTTTCACTCTTAGTCAAAGAGATTGTAGAAAGAGATCCTAAATTTCCATAACTTGTTGGAAAGGTATCCCAAATTTGTTGATTTTGTAAATACTACATTTTTCTAGAAATTGAAGTAATTTTGGTAAACTAATCGTTTTTGGAGGTTGAATTGAAGTAATTGATGGATTTGAGGAATGGTGGATTTTGAATTTTTTTAGTTTTGGAGAAGAAGATGAAGAATCAAATTAAAAACCAGAAAAAAATGAAGCGTCTATATTTTTTGTTAAGTCTGTAACAAAATTTAAAGGTTACATGTCAACAGAAAAATTAATGTCGTTAGTAAAATTTGGACAGAAAGGACTAACGTGTCGCTGTTTGAAGACATAAATGACCTAAATGGTCGTTTTTAAAATTAAGGGACCAAAATAAACCCTGACCTAAAGCCACAGGACTAAAAATCGAATTTTGCCTATAAAATACAAGAAAAAGAATCTTCCAGTCTATAAATGCACACACTGTAAGAGAGACGGTCATTTAGAACATTTTTTAGGAACCTCATGTTTGAGGAAATGTGAAGAAAATGAATTATCTTCAAGCGAAATTTTCAAAAAGAGAAAAGGTGGAGATACATCAACTCTGTGGATAAACATAAAAGAATTCTCTTTCAACAAAGAAGGTGAAGTTTTCTTAAAAGTAACCTACAAGGTAGATATTGATCAGGTAACTAAAACACCTTATGATCACTATTTAGAATGAGCGGTCAGTTAGTTGAAGAAAATGAGAGTGTAAGAGTTGGGTAGGATATTTCATGTATGCTTTGCAGCTCGAAGCTTTAAAAGGATTATCAATGGAGTTGTGCAAAGCAAAAATATACTCCAAGTATACAGATTTTACAAAGTCTCTAATCTAAAGGATGAGCAATGATGGAAAATATCAATCCTAGTGATCAAAACACATGTTTATGATAATATCTCAACAATATGATAAGTTGAGTGAATATGTCTATAATGGACTTGTTCATTTGGTTTATTATACCAACTCTTACGTCCAACAATGTGTAGAGAACGATACACCATAACATGACTGGTGTTTTCCTTTAAGGGAAGTATTTATCAAGAATTCTTGATAATAAAGGTATACTTCAATTTTAGGTTAAAAAAAATTCAGAAAACTATGAATAAAATCCTTAAATTAATGAATTTATTTTCTGCTCATCTCTATAAATTTTCTTCTAACCCAAAATATGAGTTATTCAAGTACTTTTAGAAACAAGATGCAAATAAGCTTAATAGAGGTGCAGAAAAGCAACCAAACTCGGCACAAGGCCCAAAATGCACCAAGGAGACTGAGCTTCGTAAGTCCAATCGATTGGCACATTGTGAGAATCTATTGGAAGAGCTTGGTGCACAGATTTTTAGATCAAATCCAAGCCAAAATTGTGCCTCAAGAAATTTAAATCCCAACATTGATGAAGTACGCACAAAATCCTGAAAAAATCTGGAGAACAAATTGATTGGAGCCATTAGCCAATCTATTGGAACACGTAATCTGAAAAGATTTTGATTTTTTTTTCAATCGCCACAATCCCCATTCAGATTATTAAATAAATACACGATCAAATCTTCAAAAGATGCCTTTTAAATATGCACCAACTCTTCCCATCTTTGCATTGCATATTTTCCTTAAAAATCTTGTAAGTGTGAGATTATTCTCATAAAATCATCATGGCACCCAAAAATTTATACTTTTCAACCAAACCTTCTCTGATTTCCTCACCACCAAGCAATAAGAAGTAAGATTGTTTCAAGAATTTGTTGATCGATCCCTTGTGATGATTCATGTCCTAGGTCTAGAAGATTTCAAGGAAAGTGAATTCTTTAAAATCTTTGAAGAACTCAACCAAACCACCTTCCTCTTTATCCCCTCAAAAAGGGTATATCCATTATTAGTCAAGATGTTCTTCTCAAATATTCACCTCATAGTGTAGCAGTGAAATTAGTGAGACTAGAGTCATGGGAAGACTTAGCTCATTTTAAACAAAGTCGCCACTGCGCTTTATTGTTTCCAAAAAGGAATGGGTGAAAGAGAGAATAAAACCCACAGAAGTTTTTAAAATCAAAACTAATAAACTTATCAGAGTTCTGGCTACGGAGGGTTTGTTATACAAGGGGAAGGTTTTAAACACCCCTCATATCCATGGTACTCCATGGGAACCTCTTTGTTTTTATGTTATTGTATTTTGTTTATACATACCTTTTTTTAAAAATCCTATGTGTAATACGGTGGGAGAACTGACTTTTTAAAATGTTGCGCATAGCAAGAGTCGCCACCGACTTTTATTTTATCCAATTGGAAAGGCTAAAAGAACAGAAAAAGACCTTTTAAAAGACTTTGAGTTCGGGGGGTAAGTTATACAAAGGGAATGTGTAAGAACCCTTTGTATCCATGGTTATCCATGGGCTCTTAATTGCTTGGCTCACTTTGTTTTCAAAATATTTGAAGTGTAGTGTCTGAATAGGAAAAGACTTTGTTTAAGGACTTTAGCTTGTAAATAAGCGTAGTCTTGTTTTGAAAGTATTTGAAAATAAGTGGGAAAAAGAGATTGGAATTTTGAATTTGAATTTGAATAGAGCAAGCAATCAGGAGCACGTACCCTAAGTTAGAAAAATTGTTCTTTTAGCTTTTCCGTTTAAAAGGGCTATCCATACCATATGAGGGTAGGAAGTCCTTTCATTGGATGTAAAGGGTCATCGAGGAAATATCGTTCGCCATAAAACTGTCCCTACCATGTAGAGGGTAGGTAGTCTTTAGGGAAGGATAGAATAATCACTCTTAGGCAACCGGCGAGGATACCTTAGCAATTGGGACAATCATCATTTACCGAGGCAACATCGAGGGACAAGATCATTTTTCTGTTAGGCAACTTCGAAGAGACTATGATCTTATGATGATTTATGAACTGAGAGCGACATTTGCTTTAGGTATCTCCGTATTTGAGGGACTTGACTATTTTAAAATTCAAAGGCAACAAGCAACAAAAGAGGTTACCCTAAAGGTGTGTGTGTGGCACAATCAGGTAATCAATATTCCGATATTTTATCTTGTAATTAGAGTGATACTAGGTTAATTTTAGCAAGGCTTGCACTCCTTAGGATTACTAACCACAGCAGAAAAATAAAGGCAGAATTAAAAGTTCCTACGCTATTACAATAAACACCTGTAGGGCAGAAAAATAAAGGCAGGAATAAAAACCCTAATTAAACTATATATCCTGTGAGCAGTTATATAATATGGCAAAAACTTGCGGGAAAACCACAAGAAATAATTAAGTAGATGATAACCCTGCAAGACACTACAGTAATAATAGTAAAGTAAACAATAGTAAGGTAAACAAATAAAGGCGAAACTATAAATAATAAAGTAAAATAAGAGGGCAAAATAAAGAAAATTAGTGTTTTAAAAGAATTATGGGGAAAAACCTAAATCTATGGTTAACGGGCAACACCTACCAGAAATTACTAAGCCTAACTACACTAAAGTAACATGGCAAGGGAAAGTCAATTGATTAAATGAACCTAATTAATCTAAATTGTTTAATCCAAATTTAAATTAATTAGCCTAAAAATAATTATTAGCCAAAAAATAAATTAATTAGCCTAAAAATAATTATTAGCCTAAAAATAAATTAATTAGCCTAAAAACAATTATTAACCTAATAATAATTACTAGCCTAAAAATAAATAATGTGATAAACTCCTAACCCTAATTCATGAAAATGGACAACATCTACCTAAGGGAGAAAATTTAAGGTTTTGGTTTGTAATTAAATATTAATAATAAAAGAGGGTTAATTAAAGGAAAAGAAAAAAGGAAGAAAATAGACCCAAAAGGAAGAGGCTAAGATTTGATGTGGCAATCCTTGAGGGAGCATTATGGGAAAGTGGCCAACAAAGTGTTTGGCCAAAACAGGGTTAATGGCCAAAGAAAGTACCTGTAAAAAAGGATAGTAATAAAAATGTTAATAATACAAATAATAATATTAATAGTATAATAATAATAATAATACTAATAATAATAATATAAGATAAAAAAAGAATTGGGGTTTAGAAAATTAAATTATGGGCAAAATTATTAATAATCTTGATTTGGCCAAAAACCAAAAGGTTTTTGATCAAATACGAATAACCATGATTTGGCCAAAAGCCAAAAATGTTTTTGGCCAAAAAAACACTTGGATACTCCTTGAGGTCAAGGGATAAAGCTCCTTCCAGTTGGCCAATCCATAGAAAACCTGCTCATAAACCACTACAATGTTACGGTTAAGAAAACAAATGGAAAAATAGAAAAGTGATCTTAATAAAATAAAAAATATATAAAAACCTGATTATAAATCAAATAAAATAAGATAACGAAGCTACAATTTTTTTGAGATTTTTTTGAAAACATGAAAATAGAATTTAAATCAAATAAAATAGAAAAACGAGGAATTTGCGATTTTGAGCCTCGAAATTCTTTAGAATTTTATTTTAAAGGTGTATTGTTCCTCGATTTTTTTCTGAACTTCTGGGAACAATTCAGAGAAAATCGAAACAGTAGTTTCTGAATTCGGCTGATAGATTGGAAAATTTATCACTCCGCTGCAACCGGCATTAGAGTGATAGAATATTATTCGTAACGGTCAGAAACGACGGTAAATGTTTTTTGGGGATGGGTGTAAAATTATGAGAGTTGTTGATTGTTAGTGTATGGGAACAGAGAATTTGGTAGAGGTGAATGGTTAAAAATAAAGGTTGTTAGTTATTTTTAAGAAAATATTAGGTTAAAAGGAAAATGGGCTTGGACCTCACTAAGATTTTAATTTATTTTATTTTCCTCATTTTGAATTATTTAAATGAATAAATCAAAACAACTAAAATAAAACAATTTAAGGGATGATTGGATTAAAACTATAGCCCAATAATGAATTTGCTCAATTTGGATTTTATGCACAGACTCAAAATTTCCCAACTTTCACCAGCCATAATTTTCTCAATTCTCATTATTTGGGAATAATTTTGAATTTGTTGGAAAGCTTAAGGTGTCCTCTTCAATTATTTTCGCATTTGAAGATTTTTGTCTTTAAAAATGAGGGGGCAAATTTTGGGGTATGACAGCTGCCCCTGTTCAATCTTCTTAAACCTAAGGATGTAGAATGGTTTATGTCCCATTTGGTATCTGAGGGTGGAAGAGGATTGAACACTATAGTACCCAGAAATTTGCATCATCGGGGATGGGCTCAGAGATGCCACCAGGATATTGAGAGACTTGATTGAGATGGGCTTAAAGATGCCATCTAGCTTGATAGACTTGAGAGTCAGAATACGTCGTACGTTAGACTGTATCTGAAGGATATACTTAGGATGAGTCGTACGTTAGACTGAATCCACTGTATTGATAAGTGTCAAAGTAAGTCGTACGTTAAGCTATACTTTTAGGACGAGTCATACGCTAGAGTGGGTCCAGTTTGCATCGATAGATGTCTGGAAAGCCGTACATTAGGCTGTAGGATGGGTCGTACGTTAGACCGGATCCAATTTGCATTGGTAAATGTCTGGATAAGTAGGTCGTACGTTAGGATGTACTTTAGGACGAGTCATACGTTAGACTGGGTCCGATTGCATTGATAAATGTATGGATAAGCCGTATGTTAGGTTGTATCCTAGGATGAGTCATACGCTAGACTGGATCCTTTGTATTGAGAAGTACCAGAATGAGTCGTACGTTAGGCTGTATCTGAGCTTGATGTATTGAGAAGTGTTTGTTGGAGATTGATCGTGTCAGCACCGTTCGTAGTAACTGAATTAGATCTTGGAAAGATGATCGTGTCTACACCGTTCGTGATGATAGAATTAGATCTTTGAGAGTTGGTCGTGTCATCACCGTTCGTAGTAACTGAATTAGACTTTGGAAAGATGACCGTGTCTACACCGTTCGTGATGATAGAATTAGATCTTTGAATGTCTCTTGATTATCTCTGAACTATCTCTGGAGAATACCTGGAACTAAGTATCAAAAGTAAATCATTGTCTTGATTATCTCTAAACTATCTCTGGAGAATACCCGAAACTAAGTATCATAACTAAATCTCCGTCTTGATTATCTCTGAACTATCTTTGGAGAATACCCGGAACTAAGTATCAGAATTAAATTATTGTCTTGATTATCTCTGAACTACCTTTGGAGAATACCCGGAACTAAGTATCAGAACTAAATCATTGTCTTGATCATCTCTGAACTATCTCTGGAAGATATCCAAAATTAAGTATTAGAACTAAATCTCTGCCTTGATCATCTCTGAACTCTCTCTGGAAGATATCCAAAATTAAGTATCAGAACTAAATTATTGTCTTGATTATCTCTGAACTATCCAAAATTAAGTGTCAGAACTAAATCTCTGCCTTGATTATTTCTAAACTATCTCTGGAAGATATCCAAAATTAAGTATCAGAACTAAATCTCCATCTAGAATGAGTGTCAGAATTAAATTGTTGACTTGATTATCTCTGCACTATTTCTAGAAGATAATGTTCATTTGATTGTAGAAATAGACTGAAAAAGAAACATTAGTTTTATGTAATGTCGTGGTGCATGTATTGTAATTTTTTTTGAAATGAATGAGAGTGTTATGCATATGTCATGAGGTACATGATGTATGAATGCATGAACATGATTTTTCCTTCCTGGAGTATATTATTAATTTCTTCTTGATTGAGAAAATAAATCTCTATGACATTGTGATTCTGATGCCTGGTCTTGTCTTGAAGATATACAGTTGGGAATTTATGATTTCTGCTTGGGGATGAAAGCAATTCGAATGATTGATCTTGATGTACCCTAACTGGGGATAAGAGATATGAATAGACCCTTTTGGAGGAGGGATTGAAGATAGCTATTTGAGGAATACTCTGTGGAGATAGGATCTTGTGATACCGGCTCCGTGGGAAGATATGGGTGCCTTGAACATTGCCCCCAGTGTTTATAGTGTCTGCCATTCTTGGGCTTGTGTTGATTGTGATACACTAATAAGTATTGATCGAAGTGTCAAACAGGCCTTGCCTAACTTTGCCCCTGCCAATAGGGACTCTAGAGAGATTCGCCTTGTGAGGACCTTCTGAGATATATACTATGGGTGACCTGCCCCTAGTAATCATAATCTGAGGATGATGCCCCTGACTGATCGAGAGGTAGCTTCAGACCCACTTGGGTGCATGCCCCTGATTGTTTGGAATTCTTGAGAGATTCTTGGAATCTTGACTTAATTGCCCCAGATTAATTGGACAAAGCATGTCATGCCCCTTGTATACATTGCTTCTAGAGTGATCTTGTCTGTCGGGATAACTTTTAGTCATTAGTCCTACCTTGTGCAGATTCTTCCGGTTGCTAACATTTGAAATTATGTAGCAGAATATGTTTAATAACGAATTCATGAGATGTAATGCATATGTCTGTCTTGAGTTTTTGAAAAACATTAAAACAGGAGATGTAAAAGCGTGATATTTGTAAAAACGTGATGTTTGTAAAAACGAAATATCAACTCAGCATTTTTGGTAAACCTTAAGGAGTCATGATAACTTTTTGGTGACAGTATGCTTTCGAACTAACCATGCTTCAGTTAGGACTTTCAAGGGTTGTAACGTGGCTTGGTTCACGGTTTTAAGAAACAAAGGATAATGGCTCAAAGTTTATTTGTACCCATCCCAATCTGCGTGATATTCTTCAATATTATGCTCAGTTAACTTTGCATTTTAGTTCTAGCAGGTCTTGAAGTCATACCACTGACATTTGATGATGGTTAAGGCGTTGTAAGTTTATTTGGACAGGCAGTCATCCTTTTTTTGTAAATATTTTTTTTGTCGAGGATTTATAACAACCTCTTTTGGTTTTTTGACTTTATTATCCCTAACTTTTGCCTGAACTGTTTATTTTGAGATTACACTCAGCGGGATGTTTAGATTTTTAATAAGTCTCCTTCATAGGTTTTGACTTAACATCTTTTTCTTTTTGGTGGATATTGACTGCCTGACTTAATGGTTGCGGGGACCCATCATTATTTGTGTAAACAACGGCTAGTATAATTGAGTTAACTGAGTAACTACCCTGCCCCAGGTTATGATTAAAGGGTTTCAATTTGCACGTGAAAAAACTTCTACTTCTTAGGCTCAAAGGGGTTGACAAGGGATTAACATCCTTATATCTCCACTGTTTAGGAATTGAAACAATGCCTATACATCGTCAGCATAGTCCGTTCAAAAGCATACTGTATGAGGTCGTGGTGTCATTTTCGTCATCCATCCTTAAAACGCTTACAGCTTAGCAGGAGTTGAACGTCACAAAACATATGCAAAGTAAAGACACAATTTAAGATGAGTGATAGCGAAATAATTTATTCAAGACAAACATATGCAATGCACTGATGATGATTATTAAAACAGATAATGTCTATCATAAGTCGAATGTTTAAACAAACAGGATAGAAATTGCAAATGAAAGTAAAGCTAATGAGCCAATAGTACATCCTTCTAGATATTAATCAGCCTTGTCAGGATTAGGCATGGGAGCAGTGATCACCCTAGGGGTCTTAGGAGGATTGAACTCAATTTCACCAGCATCGATCATGTCTTAGATCTTGATCTTTAATGCCCAACAGCTATTGGTATCGTGCCCGGGACTATTGGAGTGGTAGGCACATCGCACGTTTGGATTGTGTTTAGCAGAGGAAGCATTGATGTGTTGAGGAGGATCCCTCACAGTAATCATTCCTGCCTTCAACAGCTGTTGCAACGCCTGATCTAATGACATGTTAATTTTGGTGAATTGACGCTTAGGTGCATCTGGCTTGCGTCGTTATTATAGTGCCGGTGTAAGGATCAAAACTGCCCCAACAGATAGGTTGCGTTCATTACGACCTTTCTGGTTGTACATAGCATTAGCCATATGAGGCTTCTCAGGTGAGTTGAAGTCAATGATCTTGTCGTCAATTAAGTCTTGGATCCTATGCTTCAATGGTCCACAATCTTCAGTATCATGACCAGGGTTGTTCGAATGATAAGCACATCTTGCATTATACTTGTACCTAGGAGCAGGATTGGCAGGAACTGAATATGGAGGCAATAGAGTTATCAAGTTCAGATGGAGCAGTTGTTGCGGCACTTGAGACATCGGTATGTGCAATGGAGTAAATGATCGTTTAGGTTTGGATTTCCGATTATCTTTACTACCTTGATGCTTATGTTGATTCTTCTCCTTCTCAGTCAGAAGTGCCTTCAATTCTTCTTGCCCCTTGGCCAAGTTAAGGATCATCTCCTAGAACTGGTTGTTCTGAGCTTGAAGATCTCTGACAGATTGCTCGAGATTCATGATGCTGAAATAAACAGCGAGGAAGGATGAGAAACCTGTGGTAGGAAACCTGTTATGTGATGTTATGAATGCAGATGCAATGTTTTCAAGGATCTTTAAGGAATTTAGTTTGCGACATTAGGTTGTAGCTTTGCTGAAGAACTTTCACTTTTGGTCTTTGAACGTCCTTCTTTGAGAATCAAGCTCACCATATCTAGTGGGTCATCGCCTCTAATTCGGGATACCCGTTTTTGAGTTTGAAAGCATATGGATAGAGGAAAATAAATCCTCTTGCCCCTTGATAGGTATTGAGTCTCTGAATTGGAAGACAAATGGCCAGAGGAAAGTAAATCCTCTTGCCCCTTGATAGAAATTCAGTCCTTGATAATTAGCACCTGAAATTGGGCACCCTAAATTCCTAAGATCCTTGAAAGGGTTAGTTAACACGTGATGTTATGATGTCATGATGTCATGATGTCATGCGAATGCAATACAATATGTAAAGCATAAGGTAATAAGGACGAAATTTCCTACAAGCAAATTCTGCAAGGAAATAGAAGGGTTAGTAGAACACACAAGCAAGTCACACAAATGTCCTTAGGTTTAAAGGCTTGCATGGAGTTTGACTAGGTAACTACCCTTCCCCAAAGGTACTTCTATGGATAAAGAGATTTCAGCAACAGGGTTCTACCAGTTACTCAAAATTGTTAGCCCCTCTAAAGCACCCTCGGACATGATGCATTCACATCATGCAATGATACTTTAAGAAAGAACCTATCTGAGTTGTAGTATCGGGTAGCGACTAGGCCCTCAACATTTGTCAAGAGTAGCCCCCCACTACGTCCTAAAGGCCAAGATGGATTAAAGGGTAACTAAAGGTCCTTAAGCTCCGGCGCACCCAAAGGTATATACATAGACCACCCTCATTTGAGAAAGGCGTGTATATATCAATGGAGTCCTAACTTAAGTGTGAACTTCATATTGACTCATCTCCCACATATGTGAAAGAGGTCACGATGACTATGCCACTCTTATCTTAAGTGTAATTGAATCCGGGTATAGGATTCATCCTTCAATTAATTCCCAAGCAAAATTTAAAATAATGCAATCAAAACAAACAATTGAAAACATTTAAGTGATCCTAAACTTTAAGGTAACCCCTCATTTATTCGAAAAAATCCCAAGCAGAGTCGTCGGTTCTATAATACGGTGGGAGAAATGACTTTTTAAAATGTTGCAGATAGCAAGAGTCGCCACCAACTTTTATTTTATCCAATTGGAAAAGCTAAAAGAACAGAAAAAGACATTTTAAAAGACTTTGAGTTCAGGGGGTAAGTTATACAAAGGGAAGGTGTAAGCACCCTTTGTATCCATGGTTATCCATGGGCTCTTAATTGCTTGGCTCACTTTGTTTTCAAAATATTTTAAGTGTAGTGTGTGAATAGGAAAAGACTTTGTTTAAGGACTTTAGCTTGTAAATAAGCGTAGGCTTGTTTTGAAAGTATTTGAAAATAAGTGGGAAAAAGAGATTGGAATTTTGAATTTGAATTTGAATAGAGCAAGCAATCAGGAGCACGAACCCTAAGTTAGAAAAATTGTTCTTTTAGCTTTTCAGTTTGAAAGGGCTATCCATACCATATAAGGGTAGGAAGTCCTTTCATTGGATGTAAAAGGTCATCGAGGAAATATCGTTCGCCATAAAACTGTCCCTACCATGTAGAGGGTAGGTAGTCTTTAGGGAAGGATAGAATATTCATTCTTAGGCAACCGGCGAGGATACGTTAGCAATTGGGACAATCATCATTTACCGAGGCAACATCGAGGGACAAGATCATTTTTCTGTTATGCAACTTCGAAGGGACTATGATCTTATGATGATTTATAAATTGAGAGTGACATTTGTTTTAGGTATCCCCGTATTTGAGGGACTTGACTATTTTAAAATTCAAAGGCAACAAGCAACAAAAGAGGTTACCCTAAAGGTGTGTGTGGCACAATCAGGTGACCAATATTCAGATATTTTATCTTGTAATTAGAGAGATATTAGGTTAATTTTAGCAAGGCTTGCACTCACTAGGATTACTAACCACAACAGAAAGATAAAAAGGCAGAATTAAAAGTTCCTACGCTATTACAATAAACACCTATAGGGCAGAAAAATTAAGGCAGGAATAAAAACCCTAACTAAACTATATATCCTGTGAGCAGTTATATAATATGGCAAAAACTTGCGGGAAAACCACAAGAAATAATTAAGTAGATGATAACCCTGCAAGAAACTATTGTAATAATAGTAAAGTAAACAATAGTAAAGTAAACAAATAAAGGCGAAACTATAAATAATAAAGTAAAATAAGAGGGCAAAATAAATAAAATTAGTGTTTTAAAAGAATTATGGGGAAAAACTTAAATCTATGGTTAATGGGCAACACCTACCAGTAATTACTAAGCCTAACTGCACTAAAGTAATATGGCAAGGGAAAGTCAATTGATTAAATGAACCTAATTAATCTAAATTGTTTAATCTAAATTTAAATTAATTAGCCTAAAAATAATTATTAGCCTAAAAATAAATTAATTAGCCTAAAGTAATTATTAATTAGCCTAAAAATAATTATTAGCCTAAAAATAAATTAATTAGCCTAAAAATAATTATTAACCTAAAAATAATTACTAGCCTAAAAATAAAGAATGTGATAAACTCCTAACCCTAATTCATGAAAATGAGCAACATCTACCTAAGGGAAAAAATTTAAGGTTTTGGTGTGTAATTAAATATTAATAATAAAAGAGGGTTAATTAAAGGAAAAGATAAAAGGAAGAAAATAGAACCAAAAGGAAGAGGCTGAGATTTAATGTGGCAATCCCTGAGGGTGCATTATGGGAAAGTGGCCAACAAAGTGTTTGGCCAAAACAAGGTTAATGGCCAAAGGAACTACCTGCAAAAAAAAAAGGGTAATAATAATAATAATGTTAATAATATGAATAATAATATTAATAGTATAATAATAATAATAATAATAATAATAATAATAATAATAATATAAGATAAAAAAGAATTGGGGTTTAGAAAATTAAATTATGGCCAAAATTACTAATAACCTTGATTTGGTCAAAAACCTTGGTTTTTGACCAAATACAATAACTTTGATTTGGCCAAAAACCAAAAGGTTTTTGGTCAAATACGAATAACCTTGATTTGGCCAAAAAAAACACTTGGATACTCCTTGAGGTCAAGGGATAAAGCTCCTTCCACTGCAATGTTACGGTTAAGAAAACAAATGGAAAAATAGAAAAGTGATCTAAATAAAATAAAAAATATATAAAAATCTGATTATAAATCAAATAAAATAAGATAACGAAGCTACTAATTTTTTGAGATTTTTTTGAAAAGATGAAAATAGAAATTAAATCAAATAAAATAGAAAAACAAGGAATTTGCGATTTTGAGCGTCGAAATCCTTTAGAATGTATTCTAAAAAAGTATTGTTTCTCGATATTTTTGAACTTCTGGGAAAAATTTGGAGCAAATCGAAACTGTAGTTTCAGAATTCGGCTGATAGGTTGGAAAATTTATCACTCTGCTGCAACTGGAACTAGAGTGATAGAATATTATTCGTAACGGTCAGAAACGACGGTAAAGGTTTTTTGTAGATGGGTGTAAAATTATGAGAGTTGTTGATTGTTAGTGTATGGGAATAGAGAATTTGGTAGAGGTGAATGGTTGGTGAATGGTTAAAAATAAGGGTTGTTAGTTATTTATAAGAAAATATTAGGTTAAAAGGAAAATGGGCTTGGACCTCACTAAGATCTTAATTTATTTTATTTTCCTCATTTTGAATTATTTAAATGAATAAATCAAAACAACTAAAATAAAACAATTTAAGGGATGATTGGATTAAAACTATGGCCCAATAATGAATTTGCTCAATTTGGATTTTATGCACTGACTCAAAATTTCCTAACTTTCACCAGCCATAATTTTCTCAATTCTCATTATTTGGGAATAATTTTGAATTTGTTGGAAAGCTTAGGGTGTCCTCTTCAATTATTTTCGCATGTGAAGATTTTTGTCTTTAAAAATGAAGGGGCAAATTTTGGGGTATGACACTATGTGAAAAACTTGTTTGAAATAGAGGGTGGGGATGGGAAGAGAAGTTTTTGAAAGGGAGCTCGATAAGATATCACAGCTTAGGCCTACATACCCCTTAAGTACATTAGGGAATTCAGAGCTTCTGTAGTTCCTCTTAAAAGGAAAAATAAAAGGGGGCCAAAGTGGCCAAAATATTTTTTAGGTGTAAGCTTTAAAATACTCACAAGGTTTTTTAAAAGGGTTAAGCTTTAAAATACTTAACAAGTTTAAAAGGGGATTAGGCTTTAAAATACCTAACAAGTTTTAAAAGGTTAAGCTTTATAATACTTAACAATTTTGAAAAGGGAATTAGGCTTTAAAATATCTAATAAGTTTTAAAAGGTTAAGCTTTAAAATACTTAACAAATTTTAAAACAAATCAAAAAGAAAAGACTAAGCTTTAAAATTCAAAGGTCAATGGGTTAAGAGAAGTTTCACCGGGAATAATTCATCTCTTAACACCAAGGTTTAAAAACAAAGGATCAAGTTTTAACAAGATCATTGGATTAAGAATAGTTTCACCGGGAATAATTCTATTCTTAAAACCAAGGGTTTAAAACAAAAGGGGTTTGTGTCATACCCCAAAATTTGCCCATCACATTTCAAGATATTTTGGCTCATATGATCTTTGACTACTCAAGGCCACACAAGAAATAGGCATGACTATCTGTCTCCTAAGCAATGAGCCTACAACTAGGGTTTTGATCCTCTCAAGGTAAAATCAAGTCCTAAAGACTTCAAGTGCTTCAAAGAATCCCCATACCAATTTTCAAGCCTTGATTCACAAGATTGCTCAATCAATTGCTCAGAAAGTCAACAGTCGACTATGCTAGGCCAAAAGTTAACCATGGTCAAACTACACTTAAAACTCCTGATTTTTGGTCAACATCAATATTTTGAAGTCATGTTCATCATTTGATCAAGTTTTGATCATGATTCATCAAGAAAAGCTCAAAAATCAACAAAGCTCATAGTTGCTAAATTAGGGTTTTGTGAGAGAAAGTCAACTGAACTTTGACTGATCATATCTCCCACATGATTCATCAAAAATTCCCAAACTAAAGCTCATTGTGAAGGAAATTAAATTCTCTACAACTTTGTCTCTCAAAAGCCAAGGCAAAAAATGCTTCATTTGAGAGATAGGAGCCAAAACATTACAGGTCATTTTAAAGGTTCACAAAAAGCTGTTTTTTGTTGAAGAAAATATCATCAAAATAAAATCTCCAAATGCAAAAAATCTTCCAAAGTGGGTTGTAGAGGACACCTTGAGCTTTCTAAAAAGTCCTAGAACATACTCATAGGATAAATATTGAGTAAGTTATGACCCTCAGAAGTTGGGAAAATTTGAGGAAATGCATGAAAACCTAAGTGAGGAATTTTGTATTTTTAAGTAATGGGCCTAGGGTTTTGGATGTTTCACGTGATAATAAGCTTATTAAAGGCCCAAAGATCGTTTGATAATTATTTTATGATTTTATTACATTTATTTTTGGATTTATTCATTTAAATTCAATTTAAATCAAATAAAATCAAAATAAAATAAAATCAAAGAATACAAAAGATGTCATTCATTGAATCTAGACCTATTTCCCTTAACATGGCCAATAACACGTGAAATATGTAAGAAATATAATTGGAATTCAAAAGGGAAAGATTTCATACAAAAAATCAAATCAAATTTTCACCATGATTCCATTTGATTCTTTCCATGTTTCCTAAACCTAAATTGATTTCCTATATATACCCAAGTGATCCAACATGAGAGGACACGAAACCCTACTTTCATAAGTACCTCTCCAAGTTCAAAAAACTTTCACATAAAATCAATTTTCGTTTTCTTGTTTGCAACTCAAATCAGTCGTAACCAAAGGTTCCATTCTCCTTGTAAGGTGAAAAAGGGTAGGTACTCATCAAGATACACGATCAAGATCGCTTAAAACGCAGGCATCATATTCATATTTTTATACAATTCTTGAATTTTTGTTTGTTCTATTTTTTATGCATTTCAATTGAATCTAATGTTTGGTTTGAGCTTTTGCTAGTGTTTGAGACAGATTAGGACCATTAACACGAAGCCATAACGTCCCTAATGAAAAACGCCATTGTTATAGCTTCAAGAACGTGAACATTCGTACCCTATGTTTCAGGCCATATTCGTTCAAACTGACCATCCCAATGAGTCCGTAGCATGATTTTATGGTGATCTGGGTTGTTATCTTTTGTTCATATTTAGTTTTCACAGAGTTTGATTCTTGCAGGTAATAGCTACAAACATCAAAACCAGAAAGCGTAGCCAAAGCCAAGCAAAATCGCAGCTAATGTAAGGCTGAAAATTGGAGAAGATGATGTGAGGTAGTGGAGTCCACGCGGCCTTACGTTACTGGATGGTCAGCGTTACCCAGTCTCTCTCCGCGCGTGTCAAAATCTCAGTGGCTAGTCAACAAATTCAGACTCTCTCCCTCTCTCTCATTGGCTGCATACGGAGACAGTAGGCCCCAATTATGATTAATTTTGACTTTTCCATTAATGCTTTTGTTTTATATATAATCTATTTTGATTAATCCACTAACAACAAAAAATAATAGCATGATTGGTAAAAGAGGAAAGATGGTAATTCTGATGTCCCGGGCTCGATCCCTCCCCACTCCTTTTATTTTTCACGAATTTGTTTGTTACAGATCAGGCGTTTCTAGCTCATGCAGGTGCCTCGTACAGTCTCCAATCCCTTCCGATGGATCTCTATTGAAACTAAATCTGAAGGATCAGGAGGCAGGCCTATTGAGGACCATCATAGATCCATCATACTGGATCCCTCGCCTTTTTCTCTCTTCTCTTTTATCATTGTTTTGTTTTTTTTTGGTTTAATCATTTAAACTAACCTTTTTTTACTAACCATATAAATCATAACCACTAAATTAGAATTAGGTCCTTTAAACTAACAAAAAAAATGTCTCTCTCAATTAATTTTATTTTGAAATAGAATTATGTTCCTTTTTTTATTTAAGTTAATAATCACAAAAACAAAACACAAAATAAATACAAAAAGAAGACACATTTAGTTTTTTCTTTTAGGTTTTAAAACAATTTTGACATAGTTTTTTAACTTGATTTAATTAATTAGGGTAAATTAATTATTATTTTGCATATAATAAATTTAAGTTAGATTATCCTCTTTTAGTTAATTAATAAATTTTAATTTATAATTTAAGTTAAATGATTAATTAATTCACTTAGGATTAGTTTAATGATTAATTTAGTCTAGGTTTCAATTAACCATTAACCTTTTACTAACCCTGATTTTATTCCTTCATCCGATTTTACCGCCCTCTCGAATTTTCGTTTCATTATCGCTATGTGTTTTATTTATTGTTTTAGTTTATTTTAAAATTCTAGAAACAATGTATAGGTCACATGTTTTTTGTAGTAGTGTAGTTTTTTTCAATTCCTGCATTTATTTTTTCGCACTCCCGATCTTATATGTAACCCCTCCCCGAAGCCTTGTAATAGCTAGGATTTTATGTTTCTGCTTTACCTTCCTGCAATATATATCTGCGTGTGTTAGTAAAATAGGGAGTGAAACGATTTCAAAATTAAAATCGTAGCTAATTAATCCAAGATAAATACTCGAATCTAAATCAATCACACACACTCACCCCTAGGGTACGCCCCTCTTGGTTGCCTTACGAATAAAGGTCGTGTCCATCAAATATAGAGGTATCTAAAGCGAATGTGCCTCGATAAACAAAAAATCATCAAAGGTCATAGTCCCTCGAATTGCTGCCTACAAAAATATGATCTTTTCCCTCGAATGGTTGCCTAACGAAAGATGATTTGTCCCTTTGATATCGCTAAAGATACCTCTATCAAGTTTCCTTCAAAACGACCTTCGATGACCCTTCGATGTCCCGAACACGTCCAATAGATAGGACTACCTACCTACAAATGGTATGGTTAGCCCTATCCCTACGAAAAGCTTAAAAGTATAGGAAAGACTAGGCATAGGATAAATAGTTCTTAGTATGCTTGCTCAAATAAACATTTTATTCTCACAACTTTTTTTTTAAACAAATTTCAAAAACACTTCGCATACATCCTTGAAGACCGATACAAGGATCATTCCGAAGTCTCGATGCCTCTTTTCAAACACACACACACACTTTGACTTTCAAACAAAACAAACGAGCTAAGCAAACTAAGAGCTTGTAGATAACTACGGATGAAAAGGGTGCTAACACCTTCCCTTTACATAACTTACCCCCCGAACTCAAGTCTTTTCTCAGAAAGGTTTTTCCTATACTTTTATGCCTTTCCATAATTGGACAAAATAAAAGTCGGTGGCGACTCATGCTCAGCGCAACATTTTGCTTGCGAATAAAAATAAAGTCAGTTCTCCAACCGTATTATAGAATTGGCGACTCTGCTGGGGATTATTTTAAGAGGGGTTTACCTTAGGGCTTAGTTCGTTATAAATGTTTTCAATTGTTTGTTTCTGTGTGAAAGATTCTAACACGAATCTCGAGATACCTTAGGTATATGGTGTCATACCCCAAAGTTTGCCCTTTCATTTTAAAAGACAAAAATCTTCTAGTGCGAAAATAATTGAAGAGGGCATCCTAAGCTTCCCGACAAATTGAAAATTATCCTTAAATAATGAAAATTGAGAAAATTATGGCTAGTGAAAGTTGGAAAATTTTGAGTCGGTGCATAAAGTCT
Organism: Vicia villosa; assembly: GCF_029867415.1. Lineage (NCBI taxonomy): Eukaryota > Viridiplantae > Streptophyta > Magnoliopsida > Fabales > Fabaceae > Vicia > Vicia villosa. The sequence goes on along the minus strand of NC_081183.1, from coordinate 68,365,544 downwards.
AAATTGAGCAAATTCATTATTGGGCCACAGTTTTAATTCAATCACCCCTTAAATTATTTTATTTCAATTGTTTTGATTAATTCATTTAAATAATTCAAAATAAGGAAAATAAAATAAATTAAGCTCTTAGTGAGTTCCAAGCCCATTTTCCTTTTAACCTAATATTTTCTTATAAATAACTAACAACCCTTATTTTTAACCAGTCACCAACCATTCACCTCTACCAAATTCTCCGTTCCCATACACTAACAATCAACAACTCTCTCTCTTCTCACAAACACAAAAAATATTTTCTCCTACTTCTCCTTCTTCAGGGTTGCAATTCCGGCTGCAGCACAGTAATAAATTTTCCATCCTATTAGTCGAATTCTAAAACTACTATTTTGATTTGCTCCGAAATTTTTCCAGAAGTTCAGAAAAAAATCGTAGAACAATTCTCCTTTAGAATTTTCGACCCTCAAAATCGCAAACTCCTCTTTTTCTATTTTATTTGATTTAATTTCTATTTCCATATTTTCAAAAAAATCTAAAAAAAATTGTAGTTTCGTGTTCTTATTTTATTTGATTTCTAATCAAGTTTTATATTTTTTATATTTTATTTTAATCACTTTTCTATTTTTCCATTTGTTTTCTTAACCGTAACAATGCGTTGGTTTATGAACGGGTTTTCTATGGATTGACCAAATGGATGGTACCCCAATTGCTTTTTTGGTCAAAAACCTTTTGGTATTTGGCCAAATCATGGTTATTCATATTTGGTCAAAAACCTTTTGGTATTTGGCCAAATCAAGGTTATTAGTAATTTTGGCCATAATTTAATTTTCTAAACCCCAATTATTTTTTTATTTTATATTATTATTATTATACTATTAATATTATTATTCTTATTATTAACATTATTATTACTATCCTTTTTTGCAGGTACTTCCTTTGGCCATTAATCCTGTTTTGGCCAAATACTTTGTTGGCCACTTTCCCGTAATGCACTCTCAAGGATTGTCACATCAAATCTCAGCCTCTTCCTTTTGGGTTATCATCTACTTAATTATTTCTTTTTTTCACAAGTTTTGCCATATTATGTATCTGCCCAAAGCCTTGTAAAGTTTTCTACCTTTCTGCCTTTAATTTCTGTTACCCTCAGGGTTTTATTGTAATAGCTTAGGTTTTCTTTTCCGCCTTTATTTTTCTGTCCACAGGTGTTTATTGTAATAGCGTAGGAACTTATATTCTCTGCCTTTAATTTCTGTATGATATTAACTAATGTGGTTAGTAATCCTAGGGAGTGCAAGCCTTGAATTAACTTAGAATAACTAATTACAAGATAAAATATCTGAACTGAATCACATGATTGTGCCACACACACACCTTTAAGGTAACCCTTCTTATGCTGCCTGTTGCCTTTTAATTACGATTCTAAAATACTCAAGTCCCTCGATTCCGAGGATACCTAAAGCAAATGCTGCCTTAATTCATTGAAATCATCATAGGATTTTGTCCCTCGATGCTGCCTCGGAAATAAAGATGATTGTCCCATTGCTAAGGAATCCTCGCCTGTTGCCTAAATGACTATTCTATCCTTTTCTAAAGACTAGCTACCCTCTATATGGTAGGGGCAGTTTTATGGCGAACGATACTTCCTTGATGACCCTTTACATCCAATGAAAGGACTTCCTAACCTCTTTATGGTATGGATAGCCCTTTCAAACTGAAAAGCTAAAAGAACAATTTTTCTAACTTAGGGTAGGTGCTCCTGATTGCTTGCTCTATTCAAATTCAAAATTCAAAATCTTTTCCCACTTCTTTTCAAAGAATCTATTCAAAAAGACTACGCTTATTTACAAGCTAAAGTTCTTCTTCAAAATATTTTCTTATTCACACACTACACTTCAAACATTTTGAAAACAAAGTGAGCTAAGCAATTAAGAGCCCATGGATAACCATGGATACAAATGGTGCTTACACCTTCCCTTTGTATAACTTACCCCCCGGACTCAAATTCTTTAAAAAGGATTTTTTTCTGTTCTTTTAGCCTTTCTATATATTGGATAAAATAAAAGTCGGTGGCGACTCTTGCTATCCGCAACATTTAAAAAAGTCAGTTCTCCCACCATATTACAGAACTGGCGACTCTGATGGGGATTTTTTCAAATAAAAAGAGGGGTTACCTTAAAGTTTAGGATTCACTTATATGTTTTCACTTGTTTGATTTGATTGCTTTATTTTCAAAGTCTGTTTTGGGTATTCTGTTGTGTGAAAGATCCTACACCCGGATCTAGTGTACCTTAGGTATGTGGCAATAGACCAAGGAGACTGTACGGCTCGTCCCGATATGGTTAATCTGGTTGCCACCGTTAGTGTGACACTTTGGTTGGTTCTGATGGCCCTTGAACATCATCGAGGAGACATTAGGCTACCATGTAGTGTCATAAAGCACTAATTTGCCCTTAGAACCCTAGTTGAACTTGACTTTGGCCTATTAAGAAGTAGCGAGATGGTCGGCTTTAGACCTTGACTGAAGCTGGTTGATACTCGAAGCTACACTCATTGAGATCAATCTTTCAAGATTTTTTCGGTCAACCACCCGAGCGCTGACTGAGATAATGCTTTCGAGAACGATCGTCGAGATGAGATTCCCTAGAACCCGATCTTTATATAGGACACCTATGGACTCCATACAAAACCTTAAACCTAAGGACACTTATGTGAGTTGCTTGTGTGTGCTACTAACCCTTTGGTTTCCTTGCAGGTTTTTCTTGTGGGACTCACTCGTCCTTATTACCTTATGCTTTGCTTACTACATTACATCTGCATGACATCATGACATCATAGCATGTTAACTAACCCTTTCAAGGATCTTAGGGATTTAGGGCGCACGATTGCAGGTGCTAATTATCAAGGACTGAACTCTTATCTAGGGGCAAGAGGATTTATTTTCCTCTAGCCATATGCCTTCTAGTTCAGAGACACGATACCTATCAAGGGGCAAGGGGATTTATTTTCCTCTAGCCATGTACCTTCAAATTCAGAGGTATCCCGAATAAGAGGCGATGACCCACTCGATATGGTGAGCTTGATTCTCAAAGAAGGACGTTCAAGGACGAAAGCCAAGATTCTTCAGACGAAGCTGTGACCGATCAATTTCTAAATGTCGCGAACTAAAAATTCCTAAAGATCCTTGAAAACATTGCATTTGCATTCATAACATCGCATAACAGGTGTCCATAACAGGTCTCTCATCTTCTCTCACTGTTTATTTCAACACAAATGAATCTCGAGCAATTAGTCAAAAATCTTCAGACTCGGAACAACCAGTTCCAAGAGATGATCCTTAACTTGGCCAAAGGGCAAGAAGAATTGAAGAAACTTCTGATCAAGAAGGATAGGGATCAACATAGGCAGCAAGGTGGTCAAGGTAATTGGAATCCCAAACCTAAGCGATCATCCACTCCGTTGCACATGCCGCTGTCTCGAGTTCTGCAACAACTGCTCAATCAGAACTTGATAACCCTATTGCCTCCATATTCATTTCCTACCAATCCTGCTCCTGGGTACAAGTATCATGCGAGATGTGCTTATCATTCGAATAGTCCTGGTTATGATACAAAGGATTGTGGACCATTGAAGCATACGATCCAAGACTTAATCGATGACAAGATCTTTGATTTCAATTCACCTGAGGAACCTCACATGGCTAATGTTGTGCACAATCAGAAGGGTCGTAATGAACGCAACCAATCTTTTGGGGCAGTTCTGATCTCTACACCAGTTCCACAACAAAGACGCAAGCTAGAGACACCTAAGCGTCAATTCACCAAAATTAACATGTCATTAGATCAAGCATTACGAAATCTATTGAAGATTGAATTGATCATCCTAAGGGACCCTCCTAAGACCCATATGGTGATTACTGATCTCGTGCCTAATCATGACAAGTCTGACTAATGTCTAGAAGGATGGATTGTTGGGTCATTAGCTTTGCTTTCATTTGCAATTTCAATCATGTTTGTTTAAACATTTGACTTATGATAGACATTATCTGTTTTAATAATCATCATCAGTGCATTGCATATGTTTGTCTTGAATAAATTATTTCACTATCACTCATTTTAAATTGTGTCTTTACTTTTCATATGTTTTGTGATATTCAACTCCTGCTAAGCTGTAAGCCTTTTGAGGGAGGATGACGAAAACGATACCGCAATCTCATACAGTATGCTTTTGAACAGACTATGCTGACGATGTAAAGGCATTGTTTCAATTCCTAAAATGTGGAGATATAAGGATGTTATTCCCTCGTCAACCTCTTTGAGCCTAAGAAGTAAAAGTTTTCTTTCTCGTACGGATTAAAACCTTTAATCATAACCTGGGGCAAGGTAGTTACTCAGTTAACTCAATTATACTAGCCGTTGTTTACACAAATAATGATGGGTTCTCGCAACCATTAAGTCAGGCAGTCAATATCCGCCAAAAAGAAAAACCTGTTAAGTCAAAACCTATGAAGGAGACTTATCAAAAATCAAAACATCCCGCTAACTGTAATCTCAAAATAAACAGTTCAGACAAAAGTTAGGGATAACAAAGTCAAAAAATGAGGTCAGTACAAATCCTCGACAAAAGAAAACATTATGAAAAAGGGATGACCGCCTGTCCAAATAAACTTGCAGTACTTTAACCATCATTAAATCTCAATGTTACGGCTTCAAGACCTGCTAGAACTTAAATGCAAATTTAACTGAGCATAGGATCGAAGAACATCACAAAGATTGGGATGGGTACAAATAAACTTTGAGCCATTATCCTTTGTTTCTTAAACCGTGAACCAAGCCACGTTATAACCCTTGAAAGTCCTAACTGAAACATGGTTAGTTCGAAAGTATACTGTCACCAAAAAGGTATCCTGACTCCTTAAGGTTTACCACAAATGCTGAGTTGATATTTCGTTTTTACAAACATCACGTTTTTATAAACATCACGCTTTTACGTCTCCTGTTTTAATGTTTAAAAAAAACCAAGACAGACATATGCATTGCATCTCATAAATTTTTTATTAAACACATTTTGCTACATAATTTCAAATGTTAGCATCAGGAAGAATTTGTACAGGGTACAACTAATGACTAAAAGTTATCTCGATAGACAAAATCATTTCAGAAGCAACGTCTCCAATGTATACAAGGGGTACGACATGCTTTGTCTAATCAATTTGGGGAAATCAGGTCAAGATTCCAAGAATCTTTCAAGAATGCCAATCAATCAGAGGCATGCAACCAAGTGGGTCTGAAGCTACTTCCCGATCAGTCAGGGGCATCATACTATGTACTAGGAGCATGTCACCCATAGTACACATCTCATAAGGTCTGAAGCTAATTCCCTAATAGCTGGGGCAAAGCTGTGCAAGGCCTGTTTGAAAATTCGATCAATACTCATTGGTGTGTCCCAATCAATACATGTCCAGGAATGGCAGTTACTATAAATACTGGGGGCAATGTTCAAGGAATCCATGCCTTCCCACAGAGTCAACTTCATAAGATCATATCCTCACAGAGTAATCCTCAAGAAGATATATTCAAACGTTCTTGTCCCAACAAGGACTTAGTTCCTCAACGGAGTTTACATCTTCGACATTGTCGGTTCCCCGATACTTTTCTCTTCTCCAAACTAGGTTATTCATCTCTCTTATCCTCAGTCAAGGTACATCAAGATCAATCATTCAAATGGCTCTCATCCCCAAGCAGAAGCCAAAAATCCCCAACTGAGCATCCTCGAGCATGAAGCGGGAGTTCCTACTAAAAAGGAAGACCTGTACTCTATATTCTCCACAACAGACAAGGATTTATTTTCCCCGCCAGACGCTACTACAATCTACTATCATCATTAACAACAATTTTCATTCATACATCATAAGCCTCATGGCACACACATAACATACATACGCCTCATGGCATATGCATAACACTCTCATTCATTTCAAAAAATAAACATTACAATACATGCATCACGACATTGCATAAAACTAATGTTGCTTTTTCAGTCTATTCCTACAAATCAAATGAACATTATATTTTAGATATAGTGCAGAGATAATCAACACAACTATTTAATTCTGAAACTCATTCAAGACAAAGATTTAGTTCTGACACTTAATTTTGGATATCTTCCAAAGATAATTCAGAGATAATCAAGACCATGATTTAGTTTTGATACTTAGTTCCGGGTATTCTCCAGAGATAGTTCAGAGATAATCAAGACAATGATTTAATTCTGATACTTAGTTCCGGGTATTCTCCAGAGATAGTTCAGAGATAATTAAGACAGAGATTTAGTTCGGATACTTAGTTCCGGATATTCTCCAGAGATAGTTCAGAGATAATCAAGACAAAGATTTAGTTCTGATACTTAGTTCCGGATATTCTCCAAAGATAGTTCAGAGATAATCATCTTCTTAAGATCTAATTCAGTTACTACGAACGGTGCTGACACGATCAACATTCAAAGATCTAATTCTACCATCACGAATGGTGTAGACACGATCATCCTTCCAAGGTTTAATTCAGTTACTACGAACGGTGCTGACACGATCAACATTCAAAGATCTGATTCTATCATCATGAACGGTGTACACATGATCATCTTTCCAAGGTCTAATTCAGTTACTACGAACGGTGCTGACACAACCAACATTCAAAGATCTAATTCTATCACCACGAACGGTGTAGACACGATCATCTTTCCAAGATCTAATTCAGTTACTACGAACGGTGCTGACACAATCGACCTCCAACAAACACTTCTCAATACATCTGAGCTGAGATACAGTCTAACGTACGGCTCATTCTGGGATTTATCAATGCAATCGGACCCAGTCTAACGTATGACTCGTCCTAAAGTTCAGCCTAATGTACGACTTTCCATACATTTATCAATGCAATCAGACCCGATTTAACGTATGACCCGTCCTTCAGCCTAATATACGGCTTATCCAAACATGTATCGATGCAATTGGACCTAGTCTAACGTATAACTCATCCTAAAGTACAGCCTAACGTACGGCTTACTTTGACATTCATCAATACAATGGATTCAGTCTAACGTACGACTCATCCTAAGTATATCCTATCAGATACAGTCTAACATACGACTCATTCTGACTTTCAACCTATCAAGCTAAATGGCATCTTTAAGCCCATCTCCAGAAAACTCCTCACAACACACCAAACTCAGATACATTCTAACGTACGACGCATTCTGACTTTCATATTATCAAGATCAGGTGGCATCTTTTAGTGTAACACCCCATAAAATTCTTTATTTAATTTAATTGATTTTTGGATTAAATATTAGAATTAGTTGAGTTAAGTGAGAAAAATGGAATAATGAGGCTAATGGGCCAGTGTCGCTTTTAGTAGAAGGGGGGTGTCAGTTATGAAGCCCATTGCTAATAATAAACTTATTTTCATAAAATAGAAAGAAAAAAAGAAGGATTTGTGTAAATAGAACCAAAGGAGAAGTGAAGTCTGAACGTGAAAGAGCAGAGAAGCGAGGAAGTGCGACACGAGGAAGAACGAAGAATCAACCTTCAAGTAAGGGGGGACTCTTCTGTTTAACTTCTATTATGGGATTATAGATAGTAGGAATAGATTGAGCATGTTGTTTGTATCAATTGGGTTATGTTTAGGTTTTAGGATGTTAGGTTGGGGTTGGGATAATTTGATGAAACTTACACGATTTGGTGAATTCTAGATGTTAGATACTGATATGATGTTAATAGATGCTTATTCTGTGCTAGATGTGTGTTATAATATGCGTTGTTTTACTGTACGTGAAATCTGGTAAAAATGGAATCGGTTTGGTAATGATTCGGTGAAATAAGGACAAAATCGTAGGCTATTTTTTGCGATTCGGATTCCTGGAAATCGCCAGTTCGCGCCGCGTCCAAGGGTTGGCGTCGCGAACTGCTTGGCAGAAGGCGCATGGAAAATTGATGTACTCAGTACGCGCCACGGAGATTAGTCGCGCTGCGAAGGCGTAGTTCCTTTCTCGTTTTGCGGCGTGAACCTTTGTTTGCGCCGCGAAGGCGTATTTTCTATTCGTTATGCGCTGCAGACTGTGTGTGGCGCCACATGCTGTAGTGATAGTTGTTTTCTTGGAAAAAGTTTAAAGATGTGTAACTTTCAAACCGTATGACCGTTTTTAGTGACTTCGAGCACGGCGAAGCTAATTAAATGATTTATACGATAAAATGGTGTTTTGAGTCGTGATTCGATTTATTTTAAAACACTCGATTTTACTTGGTTGTGATGGTTTATGCGTACAGGTACATTGGTAAATGTTTTATCTGTTATGATGCAGTGGTTGTAACTGGTGATTGATATACATATATTGTTGATGTAAAATATATGTTTGTTATGGTTGAGAAATGGCATAACTATGTGTGTGGCTACTAATTGTTGCGTTGGTTGAGGATTATGATACTCAGTTAATTGGTGTTGATGATTAGCATGATGTATGTGATGCATGCATTTCATAATCATATGTCGTGAGCTGTATCCCTTATGGTGGTGGGACAGCGGTAGCTAATTCCCATAGTGCAGAATTAGTGAGAGAAGTAGCCGAATCCTTATGGTGGTGGATCGGTGAGATGGGTTATCCCATGTTTGGTACCACATGCATATAGTTGCATTGCATTAGGCTACTTGTATTATTATAACATGAATGGAAGATTGTCCAATGTTATAATATGTGATGATTGTGTAATTATTGTGATTAATTATGTTGTGGTGGATCTTATCATAACTATAATTGGGTGAATAATATGTGATTGATATTTTATTATTTATAGCCTATAACATTGGTTAAATGTGAATGAGACTCACCCTTATTGTTGTTATTTTTCAGATTGAGGACTAGCTTTTGTGCTTGGTGAGGATTAGCTCGCAAAGTAAATCCGTTTGAGTCAGTTGGGTCTGTGGCATGCTCTGGTCGTGTAACACTGGGGACGTTATTTAGAGTTACCTGATGAACCCTTGTTTTTGGCTATTTGTTTTATGATTGAATTATGAGTCTCCGACTCCGGATGTTTAATTATTCAGACGTTAAGAATATTCCGCTGTGTTAACATGTTATCTGGATAATTTTGGTTTATCGTTCCTTTTATGGCATGACATGAATAATTATTTATTTTATTGGAGTTGTAATACCCTTTTTCATGGTTTACTCTGATTATTGCTAATTTTCCGCGGGGTTTAGAAGTGTGTTACAATAGTGGTATCAGAGCATAGTTGTAATACCCTCGTATGCGATTAGTGTAAGGTTGACACTATCGATACTTCTTGTTCTAATAAATATTGTTTTATATTTAGCAGAACAATGGCCGAAAGAGGAGGAAGAAACGACGACGCGATTGCTGAGGCTCTGGGTATGATTGCTGGTGTGCTAGGAGGGAATGCCAATGGAGCTGGTATTGGTGCTGACAGGCAGCTGAACAGTTTTCAGATGAACAATCTTCCGTTGTTCAAAGGCACTCACGATCCCGAAGGGCGCTCAGAGGTGGCTGAAGGAAATTGAAAGGATTTTCCGAGTGATCGATTGTACTGAAAATCTGAAGGTGAGATATGGTACTCACATGCTTTCTGAAGAAGCTGATGATTGGTGGGTGGCTAGTAGGGATGGACTTGAAGCTGCCGGTGTAGCAATTACTTGGGTTGTGTTCAAGCGAGAATTCTTGCGGAGGTACTTTCCTGAGGATGTTAGGGGCAGGAAAGAGGTTGAATTTTTGGAGTTGACGCAAGGTAACATGACCGTGCCGGAGTATGCGTCCAAGTTTGTTGAATTGGCGAAGTATTATGTCCTCTACAACAATGATGAGGCTAGTGAGTTCTCGAAGTGTGTGAAGTTCGAGAATGGTCTCTGTGATGAAATTAAGCAGGGTATCAGGTATCAAAGGATTCGTCGGTTTACTGATTTGGTAGATTGTAGTAGAATCTATGAAGAGGATAATCTCAAGCTGAAGTCGTCACACTCTCGTGAGTTGGTCGACAAGAAAGAGAAGAAGCCTATGGACCGTGGTAAGCCATAGGGTAAAGGTAACCAGAAAGCTGGAGGTTGGAGGAAGCCTAGTGGGGGAGACTCTGGTGCTTCTGTTAAGTGATTTAAGTGTAGGGAACCTGGACATCGCGTTCACGAATGCAAAAGTGAAGAGAAAAAGTGCTATAGGTGTGGTAAGGCAGGCCACATTGCTGTTGAGTGCAAAGGAAAGACTGTGACTTGTTATAACTGCGGTGAAGAAGGTCATATTAGTCCATAGTGTCCTAAGCCAAAGAAGAATCAAGTTGGGGGTAAAGTTTTTGCTTTATCAGGTTCAGAGACTACTCCAGAGGATCGATTGATTAAAGGTACGTGTTTTATCCATGGCACTCCTATAATTGCAATTATAGATACTGGAGTAACTCACTCGTTTATTTCCTTGGATTGTGCTAAACGGCTGAACTTAGAAATATCTGATATTAATGGAAGTATGATCATTGACACTCCTGCGTCGGGTTCAGTGACTACTTCATTTTCTTGTTTGAATTGTCCAATTGATATTTTTGGTAGAGAATTCGGAATGGACTTAGTGTGCCTTCCGTTGGAACAACTCGATGTTATTCTGGGAATGAACTGGTTGCAATTCAATCGAGTTCATATCAATTGTTTCTCAAAGACGGTTATTTTTCCTGAAGATGTCAGTGTTGGGGACTTGGCGATGACTGCTAGACAAGTGGATGAAGCAATAAAGGACGGGGCTGCCGTGTTTATGTTGATTGCATCTATGGAAGTGAAGAAGAAAGCGGTGAGTTGTGACTTACCGGTAGTATGTGAATTTCCAGAATTTTTCCCAGAGGATGTAAGACAGTTACCGCTAGAGAGGGAAGTTGAATTTGCTATTGAGTTAGCTCCTGGAACTAGTCCTATGTCGATGGTGCCGTATCGTATGTCGGCATCTGAGTTAGCTGAGTTGAAGAGTCAGTTAGAGGAATTGCTAGAAAAAGAATTCATTCGTCCTAGTGTGTCGCCGTGGGGTGCGCCGGTCTTGTTGGTAAAGAAGAAAGAAGGCTCTATGAGATTGTGTGTGGATTATAGGCAGCTGAATAAAGTTACTATCAAGAATCGGTATCCATTACCGAGGATTGATGATTTGATGGATCAACTGGTTGGTGCAAGCGTGTTCAGCAAAATTGACTTGAGGTTGGGATATCACCAGATTCGGGTGAAGACGGACGATATTCAGAAGAGAGCATTTAGAACAAGGTATGGTCATTACGAATATACAATGATGCCATTTGGAGTAACTAATACGCCGGGGGTTTTCATGGAGTATATGAATAGGATTTTCCATCCTTACCTGGATCAATTCGTGGTGGTATTTATCGATGATATTCTAATATATTCGAAGAGTGAAGAAGAACATGCCGAGCATTTAAGAGTGGTATTGGAACTATTGAAGGAAAAGAAACTTTATGCGAAACTGTCAAAGTGTGAGTTCTGGCTAAGTGAAGTAAGCTTTCTTGGGCATGTAATTTCTAAAGATGGTATTGTAGCGGGGAAAATCTGAGATCAGAGCCATTATATTGACTCGACTCAATATTTCAGTGAAAGTCGCCACCGCGCTTTATTATTTCCAAAGGAAAAGGGAAAAGAACGAAAAAACCCAAAGTTTGTTTTTAAAACAAAAAGAAGAGATCTTAGGTACGGGTGTTGATTATACAAGGGGAAGGTTTTAAGCACCCCTCATATCTGTGGTACTCCACAGGAACCTTTCTGAAAATCTGTGTCGTGTGTGCTAAAAAAGTATTTATTTTTATTTTTATAATAAGCTCGGCAAGACATTACATCTTGTGCCTACATACCTCCTCGGTGCAATGGAGAAGTCAGAGCTAATGTAGTTCCGCTTAAAGGGAAAAACATTTTAAAACGAATAGACACTTTATCGTCGTCGGAGAGAAATACTCAGCCATTGATCTTGAGCATGAGAACAAACGAGTTCTTTGCATCGCAAATGAAAGAAGGGCTCCAACTCAGATAAAATCAACGAGTATGCAACTAGCTCTCTCACGCGGAAAAGATCTCATTATATCAATCAATTTCAAAATTGTGGGGTATCGCCACTCGTTTCAACGATTAGTCGTGTCTAAGCTTTTTGAAGAAAAAGGCCACTAAGGGCAAAAGATATTTTTAGAGAAAGGCTTTGAAAAGGTTGCAAACATAAGAAGATTTTTGAAAAAGAGAGAAGATTTTGAAAATTAAAGAAGGGGAGGAGATGAAGAGGCTATCCTATTGCGTAAAATAAAAGCTAAGGAAAAGAACGATCTAACCGAAGAAGAAGCCAACACTTGACATTATGAGTCAAGGTAGAGTTCCCATCCTTTGGACTTATCAATACCAAACCAACACATTACTTGGGGATCCAGATGAAATTATTATCTTAGCACCACTTTGCATTAAGCACATTAAAATTCTGACGAAAATCGGGCAGAGTAACGGCTGTTTTTGGGTAAAATCCTTATATCAATGCCTTGGAATTAACCATCAAGGACTTTCAAGGAAATACCTGCATACACAAACAGACAACAATCCAATGCCAGACAGACATAATAACAACAGAGTAATAATATCGTAAGGGTCTAGAGGTACTAAGTCCATAAGTCCGAATCTCCAAAATGCTCGGGATAGTAACCAATAGTCCGAAAGAGAGCCTTAGGTGTTTTTTTAGATTTTTGTTGTTTATTAGTGTTTTAGCATAAAAGTAAAGTATGGTCCAAGTGGACAAAAGAAAATAGCAGAAACATAAACAATACGTCCAAATGGACAAAGAAAAAATAGCGGAATATAAACGTGATGAAATGATAAAGTAAAGCATAAAGCAAAATATAAAGAGCAATATAATAAATTGCGGAAATTAAAGTCAATTGTTAGATGTTAAAGATAACCATCTTGAAACTTGTCAAGTATGTTATCAAAGTTAGTAAGAAAAATCGATGGTGAGTGAAGGATGTTATCGGATTTAAATTCAATGGAACTTTATCAGAAGCTTGATAAAATCATAGCGACTACACGACAAACCTCCATAAGTCTTAAATCAACCGCATACAATTCTCTTCCATATTTGATCTTTTTTATTCGGGACACGAAATATTGCGCTATGTTAAGCAGATCGCCAAGTGATTTATATAGAAATCACCCTACAACGAGGCCGGTCAAAACTTTATGTGCTAATGCATGCGAGAGAAATGATATGTAGATCATTCTCCGAAAGCAATACCGCACGAAAAGAAAATAAGGAGTGATCTAGTCTTTACCAAGAATCCATAAGAATTCTCAAGGTATTAAAGACTTTCATCGATCAAAAGAAAAAGAAATAAAAGATGGAACCACATTCAAAAGCTCCTTTCATCCATAATTTCGATCACTTAATATTGCGGATTCGGATTCTCATCCTATCGACGCCCTAAGTCCATTGAAATTAGAGAGAAATTAGGCCTCTAACTTTGTGATTTAAAGAAAAATCAAAAGAATGGAGTAGAAGATGAGTTAGAACCAAAAACAAGTTAAAAAAGGCAAAAAAACACGTTCTGCTCAGATGTAAATCGATTTTCACAGAGTGTAAATCGATTTGCATAACTCTGTTTTCAAATCTGCCCAGTTTTTTAGTTATGTAAATCGATTTGCACCAGCTGTAAATCGATTTGCACAACACGGTTTTTCAAAAAAACAGCAAATCAAGGGAAGAAAACTTGTTTAAACATAAAACCAAACACCTTGTGATCTTGGATCAAATTGTGCACGAAAATGTATCAAGTAAGCAAGCAAAGCTCATCAACGTAGCACCAAAGGTGCATCAAGCATAAACAACAATGGATCACATCTTGAATTATGGAAAGGATCTAGAATTTTACCAAATCTTCCACAAACTTTGAATCTTCTTCAAGAACACACAACCACAAGCCTTGATCTCTCACAATTGATGAAGAAAGTAGTGTTTAGGTTGAGGTTTAGCTCTAAATTAGTGAGGTTCAAGATGTGACTCACTAATTTTTATGGAAGAAACAAGAGCTTTGAGTGAGGGGTTTGGAAGAAGTGAGGAGAGAAAGAGCAAGAGTTTTCTTGGCTATCAAAGCTTGAAAAATGAAGAGGGGAATGGCTCAATTTATAGGAGCTAGGCTTGGGAATTTTTGTGGTTTGGAGTTAGGATTGGAAAATAGAATTAGGCTTGGGAGATGGATTTGGAGCCAAAAAAGAGATCCAATGGTCTTGATGCAATCACATGAGGGTTTATGATTAAATGATGTAGGTAATCAAATACAAGAGCTAAGTCATGCTTCCCATGCTTGCAAATGATGTCAACACTTCCAAAAGATGAAATTTGCCTTCATTTTTCCAAATTCGCGCTGGTGCAATCGATTTACACTTTATGCAAATCTATTTACATTGCTGAAAAAGGCAAAATCTGGGGCAAAAACAGTTATGTAAATCAATTTGCACATTATGCAAATTGATTTGCACTGATGGCAGAAGCAAAATCTGGGCAAAATCAGTTGTGTAAATCGATTTACACCTTATGCAAATCGATTTGCACAGTGAAATTGTTGAAAAATGCCCTTTTTGAAGGATACTTTGACTTGGTACCTACAAAACACAAACATACAAAAGCACAAGGCAATATTTTTGGTATTTTGGTTAGTAAAACAACATATACAAGAAAAACATTGGTGTTTGATGATTCCTCTTACAGATGAAGTGTACACAACATCACAAGTAGAGTTCTAAGTTGAAAACTTCTTGATTGATGATTGATATGCAAATGATGTATGATCTTAGGGTCAAAAATTGGGGTATGACAGATGCCCCTATTTAAGTTTCTTCTATCTGGAGATGTGAGGGTTAAAATCCTCGGCTCGACGTAATTGAAGAGACTTAAATATAAAACACACAATTTTTGAACCTAAGGTATGATGCGATGCTAATGGATGCATCAAGTATGATTATGAAATTGAGGGAAATATAACACCACTGGGGAGATAAGAAAGGATTCCACTAGGAAAAAGGCATGTGTTATCCAGGAATGGCACTGGACTTCATGGGAGAAAGAGACAGTAAACAGAAGCTCCCAAAAACATGACTGAATTTGGAAAGGACATCCAGGAATGGCACTAGATAAAAAGAATCACGATATTCAAGAATAGCAGTGAATAAAGTGAAGATCACAACATCCGAGAATAACATTGAATAAAGTGAGAAAATGAATATCCAGGAAATGCACTGGATAGAAAGGATCATGATATCCAGAATAGCAGTGGATAAAGTGAAGATCACAACATCCGAGAATAGCATTGAATGAAGTGAGAAATTGAATATCCAGGAATGGCACTGGATAGAAAGGATCACGATATCCAGAATAGCAGTGGATAAAGTGAAGATCACAACATCCGAGAATAGCATTGAATGAAGTGAGAAAATGATATCCAGGAATGGCACTAGATAAAGGAATCACGATATTCAAGAATAGCAGCGAATAAAGTGAAGATCACAACATCCGAGAATAGCATTGAATGAAGTGAGAAAATCACGATATCCAGGAATGGCACTCAATAAGGTGAGAAACATCTTTCAGGAATGGCACTGAATGAGGTAAGGGATCACAATATCCAGGAATGGCACTAAATAAGGTGAGAGATATCTTTCAGGAATGGCACTGAAAGAAAGAAGAATCACAATACTCAGGAATGGCACTAAATGAGGTAAGGGATCACAATATCCAGGAACAACACTGAATAAAGTGAGAAACATTTTTCAGGAATGGCACTGGATGAAGTAAGAAATCACCATATCCAGGAATGGCACTGAATAAAGTGAGAAGCATCTTTCAGAAATGACACTGAAAGAAGAAAGAGATCACAATATCCAGGAATGGCACTGAATAAAGAAAGAGACATCTAGGAATAGCACTAGACAGAGAAGACAAACAAGTATCTATTTTTGGTAGGTGCCAAGTGAGTTGGACTTTGATCTCAAGGTAAGATGTTGATAACAATAAGACCTCGGAAGAATGTAAATGAGTATGACTTTGTTTCTATGCATGATGTTAAATTTTTCTATGCATGATGAATGCTTAATGCAACGCAATAATTTGTGACGATTGAGGTAGACTTTTTTGGTGAGGCACGATGGGAACTCTTATTCCTCAACACGGGAGCTCTGCCAACTCTGCTTATGAAGAAGATGCTTGGACATACTTCTTGTCACATTGGTAACTGTATCAGACTGGTGATCCTCTGAGAAGGACTGATAAAACTGCTTGGGGATTACTGAAGAAGATTGCCCCTTATTGACTAATTGTTGGAAGTTAACTGATCATGGCTTCAGCTGAACTGTATTAGGGATGAACTGATCATGGCTTCAGCTGAACTGTACTCGGGATGAACTGATCATGGCTTCAGTTCATGAAATGCATGTCGGGATGGCTTGACCCAGTATAAGTCTTGAAATGATATTCTGATCAATAAATCTTGACTGGACATCTGAACAACAGGATCTCGGAATAATGTTCCCCTGATAGGATCACTAATCAAGTTTCTCGAATGTTTGAACTTCCTGAAAAATGAGTGCTTACTTGCAAATAAAATGTTCATTCAAGAATGGTAATTTTAATGTAATGCTCAAAGCATATTTTTGAAATCAAAGTCATTATTGGAATGAATGTTATTGATGTAAAGCAAATGGAATCACTGGTCAAAACATAAAGGTTAAGACATTCAAAGTGAAAGATAAAGCAAAGATATGGTATCAAAGCAAATGATTGGAAAATCTCATAGGAGTCAGCTTACGCAACCTTGTTGTAGTATGCTTTCAAACAAACCTTGCTTCAATTAGTTCTTTTAAAGGTTGTAACGTGGCCAGGTTCATGGTTTCAGAAACAAAGGATATAAGGCTCAAAATTTTATTGTACCCACCCCTTCTCCGTGATGATCTCAAGTCCTAAAACTCAGTTAATTCAGCTTATGCCTTCAGGTTCCAAGAGGCTTCTTGAATTGCACCTTTGATAATGATGATAGTTCATAAGCAAAGAGAACTTTTGAGATGGCAGTCACTTCTTCCTTTTTGTTGTCACAACATTTTGTTGCTTGAGGAATTTATTGACTTCCTTTCTTGATTCTTTCTTTTGATATCCCTAACTTTTGCCTGAACTGTTTATTTTTGAACTTACAGTCAGCGAGATGCCTTGATTTTTGCCTAAGTCGTTTTTTGGTTTTTGACTTAGCAGGCTTTTCTTTGATTCTATATATTTTTTTATACATATTTTTTTTGAAAGATAGTGACTGCCTTGCTTAATGATTGATGAACCATCATTGGCTTTTGATTGGCATCTCCAACATTTCTTTGATGTATGCGGAGGATAGCTTGTGATTGAAGCACTTGTTGAAAGGTGTACTGAATTATTCTCTTAAAATAGAATGCACAGCCGAATTAACTGAGAACTACCCTGCCCCAGGTTTAAAATGCGGGTTTTTTTCGTACAGAAAGAAACACCAACTTCGAAGGTTCAGAGGGGTTGACAAGGGATTAACTTCCTTATTTCTCCAGTGTTTGGGAGTTGAAACAATGCCTGTACATCATCACCAAAGTTTTATTTGAAAGCATACAATTCAACAACTTGGGTATTTCGTTGTCATCATCCTCCCTCCAATCTTTGCATAAAACACAAGTTTGATAGAGAAAGCAAATGGAAGAAAAAGTTTTGTAAAAGAAGGTATAAACATAGTAGATGTGAATGAATTCAAAATATGCAATGCTCATTCCATTAAAATAACCATTCAGAAACAAACAAAGTCTAAAAGTAAATAGCACAATGAAGGAAATACAAATAGTACATAAACAAGGCCTAGTGACTAATCAGCAACCAAGATGAGCTATCTCGTCTGAAACACTTGGATTTACGAAGATAATTGCCTTTGACCTGTTTTCAGCCACTCTGGTCTGGTAAAGGATTAGTGACAACATTGGGACCACCATCTCTAAAAGAGAGCATCTTTGATCTCACCAACTCTTGAACTCTAGTCTTCAAAGCATAACAACCTTCTAAATCATGGCCAGCACCACCCTGATGAAACTCACAATGAAGATCAGGTCGGAATCCTTTTGAGGGAGGGTTTCGAGGAGGAGGCATGGCTCTTGTTGTGATCAACCCTTTCTGATCCAACGCGGGATATAGTTCAGTGTAAGTCATGGGAATAGGATCATAAGTTGTCCTACCACGATCATGATTTTGTTTCTTCTTCTTATTACCTTGAGAAGGAACAGACAATGGACGTTGATGCAGGGTCCTATGAAGCACTAATTGAGGAAAGCAAACAAGCGTTTCCTTCTCTACTCCAAAATATGAATCACATGACATAACAGATGGTTGCCCCTGATTTGGAGTAGCAACAGAAAAGGCTAGAGGAGTATCCACTTACTTTGTATCAATCGGAGGAATGTTGCACTCTCTCTTCAACAAGACTTGCAGGATTTCCATAATCTGATCCATCTGGCTTTTCAACTGGCTAACCTCTGCTCTTATCAACTCTTGGTCTTGTTGAAGTTCTTCCATACTCTTCAGATACATGCTTCTAGTTCAATGTGTCGAGGAATCAGCTTGACAGATAAGCAAATCACTCTGAAGATGGAGACAGACAAGAATAAGTTTTCTGGACAGCCTGGATGTATGTATGCAAATGATGCAATTGCTGTTTTTTTGTTTTTTATTTATTTGATTTTCAAAGAATTCAAGTTATTAATTTGTAAACATCAAAACATGAAGGAGGTAAATCCTATATTGGATCAAAGCTTTGATCAAGTTATCATCAAAATCAATCATCCATTTTGGTGGATTAAGGTTTTCACCCCATTGACACCCAAGATCCATTGAGTTTGATGAAAATTATGATGTTTACAAAGAAAGACCTATGGGTTCCTTGGAAATCAAATGAATGCATGGATGCATGGTTTATGCATCAATCACAATCAAGATCACACATGGCCGCACGAACAAAGTCCAAAGGTTCGACGTCACGGGCATGGAGTCAAAGTTAAGAACCACCCACAAAGGTATGTACTAGGGAATTTTGTACCTGTCGAACGGGTTCTACAAAGGTTCCCAGAGTTTTCAATCTTCTATCGGATACTACCGGCACGCACAATTGCTCATGGGCGCCA
This sequence comes from Vicia villosa, assembly GCF_029867415.1. Lineage (NCBI taxonomy): Eukaryota > Viridiplantae > Streptophyta > Magnoliopsida > Fabales > Fabaceae > Vicia > Vicia villosa. Next base: position 68,346,317 of record NC_081183.1, on the reverse strand, counting down.
ATAATATGCCTAAAAAGACCTCGTCTGAGCGTAGCATCGCATGACAACAAGCTCAAATTGGTACTCGAACTTGTTTCTGCGCTACATCCTAAAAAGGCTTAGATGGGTTAAAAGGGTTCTAGGCCATTCAGCTTCTACGAACACTCACTATTGAAAGTAATAGCGTTCTTATGATAGTTCGTAACAACATCTACTACCTTCCATGAGGCCTCCACTGATTGGGGTTCCACCATATGACACTCATGCTAAGGATTGCTCCTGACATGAGACTATTGGTCTTACCACCTCCTATCTCAAGTTACTCACCAAAGTCCGGGTTAGGACTTTATCTCATCACAGAGGAACCATTGAGCACCAAAACGAAAAAAGAAAATAAACAAACAAAGCACACAATAATATATACAGATAAAAACACACAGATAAAAAAAAGGCTTAACACACTTAAAACTGGCTTCCGAGTGAAGTCGCCATTTTTTTTTTGTAGCGGGAAAAATCTGAGATCAGAGCCATTATATTGACTCGACTCAATATTTCAGTGAAAGTCGCCATCGCGCTTTATTATTTCCAAAGGAAAGGGAAAAGAACGAAAAAACCCAAAGTTTATTTTTAAAACAAAAAGAAGAGATCTTAGGTACGGGTGTTGATTATACAAGGGGAAGGTTTTAAGCACCCCTCATATTTGTGGTACTCCACAGGAACCTTTTTGAAAATCTGTGTTGTGTGTGCTAAAAAAGGGGTTTGTTTTTATTTTTATAATAAGCTTGGCAAGACATTACATCTTGTGCCTGTTAGACGCTGGCCTTAGGATCTAGAGGGGGGGTGAATAGATCTTACACAGTTTTACGGAATTAATTGAACTTTAAGCGGAAGTGATTCTGAATCGACTCGCGTCTATTCCGAACCACTATTGAAACGATTGTATATGTGTTAAAACCACTAACCAGCTTGAGATAAACGATAAGAGAATACACTATAGAATCAATACGTCGCTCTATTGAAAATCAATTAACTTCTTATATGATGAACGACGTTTGCAATGCAGTAATAGTGAAAGAAGCAAAAACACAAACACTTGGTGATAATGATCAAATTGATGGTGATTCAATATGTGATGGATTGTGATGTTTATATAAGTTCTTAATTCACAATCTTAACACTCGAATCGTTGATCAATTTGCTATTATAACCAAATATGAACTGAACGTAAATGAAAAGGTAAAAGCGACAAGAACACGATATTTGTTTAGGCAGTTCGTCGATCGTCCTCGCTACGACTACGTCTGCCCCCAATTCCAAACTGAAATTGGGAAATCTTTCATTAATGTTGAAAGCAGTTTATACAAAGAAGATAACAAAGCGATAAACCATAAACCAATTATGTCGATCCTTTGAATCTTCTTCCCCCTTAATCTTGACTCAGATCAAGGTTATCCAAGAGCTTCACTTGATCCCTTTTCTGCAGTGTCTTGAATTGCCTTGAACCCTTGTTCTTCAATCTTCACACTCAGATGGATCCTCAATGAAACCTCTTGATAAAAACCCCCAAGAAACACCTATCTTGGAGGACAAAACCCGCAGATTTTATTCACCAAAAACCCCACATATCTTCACCCACTAGGAATCTTCAATTCCGTTCCATGGACGTTATCGAACTCGATCACTAACCCTCAACGCAAGAATGATTATGTGTAATTGTGTTGGAGATGACGAAGAACGAAGATGAGAAGCCTTTGTGTATCTTTCAGTCTTTGGTGTTGTGTTCAATAATTGAACCTTGGACAATATATATGAGAGCTTTTCAGTTGATGCAGAGAAAACCAGAAATTTTGACAGTTTTGATCAGATAGGTCGACCTAAATTAGGGCTGGGTCGACCTAACAGAGCTGCATATACTTTGGAAGTCAGTTTTGATCAGATAGGTCGACCTAATTTAGGACTGGGTCGACCTAACAGAGCTGCATATCTTTTGGATATCATTTGTTCCCAGTTAGGTCGACCTGTCAAAGAGGTAGGTCGACCAGAATCCACTTCAGATGCGTTTTGGGGAAATTTTCTCAGATTAGGTCGACCTAGTTGTTGTGTAGGTCGACCTAGCAGAGTGATATGTAAATTTCTTCATTTTAGGTCGACCTGTGTTGGGAGTAGGTCGACCTAACTGCTGATTTTCTGAGTTCCTCTTATTTTGCTTGTGTTGAGTCGACCTGCGTGCATAGTAGGTCGACCTGCCCTGTTATGAGAGACCAAAGCTTGCTTTTCTTTGAGTTCTTCTGCTTGTACCTTGTTGCTTGAGTGCTTGTTGAGTTTGCCATGAATCAAAAACATCTTTGTGAGTGTGATCTTGTATTCACATACTCTGTGAGTGTGATCTTGTATTCACATACTCCCCCTTTTTGATGATGGCAAACCGGTAGTAGAAGCATTGGCAATAAGTGGTAAAAGCTCCCCCGTACACTTAGCATCTATTTACTCAACTGAGCTCCCCCGTACACTCAGCATCTATCTCCCCCTTTGACAACATCAAAAGAGATACAAGAAAAAAACAGAAGAGAAGAGTAACGAGAGAAACATAGATAAAATGCTAGCATTCATAGTATAGTAGATAAAAGGTAGATAGTGACAGCATGAGAGCCAAATATGTTTAAAGGTGTATTAAAGATGAGACACATATATGAGCAAGAGAGATATATGCATGAAGTCACTATAAGCATGTTAATTGATAGCATATTATAGTATCAATAATATTTTTGGAAATGAACAACAATTACGTTACCGCTTTCTCAATATGTAGGTGTCAACTTTAGTGGCAGCCTTTAGTCAATGTGGAATGACGCCTGGCTTGATGATGAACTACCTTTACGCTAAGAGAAATGTTAGCAGAAAAATATATATATAAAGTAAACGAATAATATTAAGAGAGAACAAACGTAATTAGCCCAAATTAGAGATATCGAGTATCCCTAATTCCCTACGAATGTTGAAGTATTGCTCCGTTGCTAGAGGTTTGGTGAAGATGTCAGCTAGTTGCTTCTTGCTTTCTACATGTTCAAATGTAACGTCTCCTTTCTCTACATGATCTCGTAGAAAGTGATGTCTTATTTCAATATGCTTGGTACGTGAGTGTAAGACAGGATTTTTACTCAAGTTTATGGCACTTGTATTGTCGCACATGATAGGTATGCGATCAAGCTTAATACCAAAGTCAAGAAGTTGTTGCTTGTGCCATAATATTTGTGCACAGCAGCTTCTAGCAGCTATATATTCTGCCTCAGCAGTAGATAATGCAACCGATACTTGTTTCTTGCTATGCCAACTTATCAATGAATTTGAGAATATATGACATGTTCCACTGGTGCTTTTTCTATCGGATTTGCAGCCAGCAAAATCTGAATCGGAGAATCCTACCAAATGGCACTCATTTCCCTTTGGATACCATAGGCCATATGTAGTAGTTCCACGTAAGTATCGCAGAATTCTTTTGACAGCTTTTAAGTGAGATTCTTTTGGACAAGATTGATATCTTGCACACATACACACACTAAACATAATGTCTGGTCTTGAGGCAGTAAGATACAATAGTGAACCTATCATACCTCGGTATAATTTCACGTCAACCTCTTTACCTTTCTCATCTTTGTCTAGATTAGTATTTGTTGCCATAGGTGTGTCAATTTCCTTTGCTTCACTCATTCCAAATCTTTTGAGCAGCTCCGTACAGTATTTAGTTTGATTCACAAACGTTCCATGACTGAGTTGCTTGATTTGTAGGCCAAGGAAGAAATTTAGCTCACCCATGAGACTCATCTCAAATTCACTCTGCATAAGCTTAGAAAAGTCTTTGACAAGTTTTGCATTAGTCGACCCAAATATAATATCATCTACATAAATTTGGACTAAGAGAATATCTTTATCTTTTCTTTTAATAAAGAGAGTAGTGTCAACTTTACCCCTAGAGTAACCTTGACTAAGGAGAAATTTGCTCAAACGTTCGTACCAAGCCCGAGGGGCTTGTTTAAGACCGTATAGAGCACGTTTCAGCTTATAGACATGAGTTGGATACATGTAATTCTCAAAGCCGGGTGGCTGAGCAACATAGACTTCTTCATTTATATAGCCATTTAGAAAAGCACTTTTAACATCCATTTGGAATAGTTTGAAGTCTTTAGAACAAGCATAAGCAAGTAAGAGACGAATAGCTTCGAGACGTGCTACAGGAGCGTATGTCTCTTCATAATCAATACCTTCCTCTTGATTATAACCTTGGGCAACTAATCTAGCTTTGTTTCTAGTAATAACGCCGTTTTCATCAAGTTTGTTACGAAAAACCCATCTAGTGCCTATTACTTGATGAACTCCCGGATGAGGGACTAAGTCCCAAACATCATTCCGTTTAAATTGGTTTAATTCTTCTTGCATGGCCATTAGCCAATGCTCATCAAGTAATGCATCCTTAGCGTTTTTCGGCTCAACTTGTGAAACAAAAGCAAAATGATGACAGAAGTTACTTATCTTTGAGCGTGTTGTAACGCCCCTTGAGATGTCTCCTATTATATTGTCAATTGGATGGTCTTTCACATTTGTCCAGGCCTTGGGAAGTTCTTCATTGTTTGAGATGCTTTCTTTTTCATTTTCATCGTGAGACTCATCTTTCTCTCTCTCAGCATCTTTCTTTACAATACTTTCATTCTCGTCTTCCTTATCCTTGACAATGTCTTCAGTGGATGGACCTGCACCATTAAACGAAAGACCTTTCTCGACATATTTTGTATAAGATTCATCAAAAGACACGTGTACTACACTTCCTTTACCAAGTATGGCTCCCCGATTGTTATCTCCATAGGTGACATACCCCTTTTTCTTTGCTTGAAACTCAACGAAAAGAGATAGGTCTCCAGTCATGTGTCTTGAACATCCGCTATCAAGGAACCACAACCTTTCGGCGATGTCAAGACACTTTTCCTGCAAAATTAATTTAGAATGGAAGGTCCCCAATCTTCATTGGGTCCTAGGTGGTGAGTACAGAAGTTGTTGCACTTAGGCAACCATTGAAATACTCCTTTAGGAACTAAAATTCTCCTAAATTTGCATTTTTCAATGGTATGTCCCTTTTTGCAACAATAATGACAGGTAATATGATGAGAATATGCTGTTTTGCTAGTTGATACTTTTGGTACAAAAGTGTATTTACTATATAAAGGAATATACGATCTTTTGAACTTATTTGGATCAACGGCAAAAGTCACTTTTGGTTGTAGAGCCTTGTCTAACTTGGCTTTTAGATCTCTTACTTCTTTTTGCCAAATGTGACATGTCTCACAACCAAACCATGATGTAGGATCTATTTCAACTTTATCCTTTTGAATGTCTAGCATAGATTGTTTTAAAGCTTCCATATCCTTTTCGGTTTTCTCAACTTTTGATTCAAGATATGAAAAGATTTTCTTATTTGAGGCCAAAAGTTTGAAAGCTTTAATTGCATCTCTATGTAATTCTTCAAAAGCAAGTTTTAGTTGATAATGAGATACCTTATCTACGAGTTCAGGTTTAAGATGACTTACAGCTTTCTTTTTCTTGTGTTGATGAGCCATGAAACATAGGTTTGCTGATTCTTCTTCATCGCTTGATGAGCTTTCACTAGATGAATCACTTTCCCAAGCTATGTAGGCTCTTTTAGATTTGTTATGACCTTTGCTTTGGTTCTTCTCTTTTTCCTTCTTAAGGTATGGACAATCCGGTTTGTAGTGACCGGCTTTCCCACAATTGAAGCAAAGGCCTTTGATTTTTCCTTTATTGTCGTCATCTTGTTTGAACTTGTTTGATTGCTTTCTATAGTTGATCAAGCCTTTGTCAGAATGTTTTGCTCCATTTTTCTTTAGATATTTGTTGTATCTTCGCACAAACAGTCCCATTTCCTCATCATCGGAGTCTTTGTCATCACTTGTATCACTATCCTTTAGCTCTTGTCTTGAGGTCTTGGAGCTTGAAGCTTTTAGAGCTATTGACTTCTTCTCTACCTCTTTCTCCATGTTCTTTTCTTTCTTTGCCCTTTTCTCATGCATGTCAAGGCATTTAAGATGTTGTTCATGTTCCTTTAGTTTACCAAAGAGAGTGGTAATGTCTAAGGTGTTTAGATCATTTGCTTCCTTTATTGCTGTAACCTTGGGTTGCCATTCCCGGTTCAAGCATCTTAAGATTTTGTTAGTAGCAACTGCATTGGAAACAGGTCTATCAAGAGAATTTAACCGATTTTTCAGATGAACGAATCTCTTCTGCATGTTTTCGATGGATTCACCATCTTCCATGTGGAAGAGTTCGAACTCTTGAGTTAATGTAATGATCCTAGCTAGTTTGACATCATCCGTTCCCTCGTGGGCAACTTGCAATGTGTCTCACATAGCTTTAGCGGATCTACAATGGGAAACGCGATAGTATTCATCAACTCCTAGAGCTGAGATTAGAATGTTTCTCGCTTTCCAATCGTATGCATATCTCTTTTCATCTTCACTATCCCAAGTATTTTCTGGTTTTGGAACAACTGCACCAGCTGCATTTGTCATGGTGATCTGAAAGGGACCATTGACAATAGCTGTCCAGATGTTCCTATCAATTGCATTGATGTGGACACACATACAATCCTTCCAATAGCCATAGTTTTCACCGTTGAAAACTGGAGCTCTATTGTGAGCCCCTTTAGGTCCGGAAGCCATCTTTCCAATAAGTGTTTCACGTAGCACGGAATAAACCAGAGCTCTGATACCACTTGTTAGACGCTGGTCTTAGGATCTAGAGGGGGGGTGAATAGATCTTACACAGTTTTACGGAATTAATTGAACTTTAAGCGGAAGTGATTCTGAATCGACTCGCGTCTATTTCGAACCACTATTGAAACGATTGTATATGTGTTAAAACCACTAACCAGCTTGAGATAAACGATAAGAGAATACACTATAGAATCAATACGTCGCTCTATTGAAAATCAATTAACTTCTTATATGATGAACGATGTTTGCAATGCAGTAATAGTGAAAGAAGCAAAAACACAAACACTTGGTGATAATGATCAAATTGATGGTGATTCAATGTGTGATGGATTGTGATGTTTATATAAGTTCTTAATTCACAATCTTAACACTCGAATCGTTGATCAATTTGCTATTATAACCAAATATGAACTGAACGTAAATGAAAAGGTAAAAGCGACAAGAACACGATATTTGTTTAGGCAGTTCGTCGATCGTCCTCGCTACGACTACGTCTGCCCCCAATTCCAAACTGAAATTGGGAAATCTTTCATTAATGTTGAAAGCAGTTTATACAAAGAAGATAACAAAGCGATAAACCATAAACCAATTATGTCGATCCTTTGAATCTTCTTCCCCCTTAATCTTGACTCAGATCAAGGTTTTCCAAGAGCTTCACTTGATCCCTTTTCTGCAGTGTCTTGAATTGCCTTGAACCCTTGTTCTTCAATCTTCACACTCAGATGGATCCTCAATGAAACCTCTTGATAAAAACCCCCAAGAAACACCTATCTTGGAGGACAAAACCCGCAGATTTTATTCACCAAAAACCCCACATATCTTCACCCACTAGGAATCTTCAATTCCGTTCCATGGACGTTATCGAACTCGATCACTAACCCTCAACGCAAGAATGATTATGTGTAATTGTGTTGGAGATGACGAAGAACAAAGATGAGAAGCCTTTGTGTATCTTTCAGTCTTTGGTGTTGTGTTCAATAATTGAACCTTGGACAATATATATGAGAGCTTTTTAGTTGATGCAGAGAAAACCAGAAATTTTGACAGTTTTGATCAGATAGGTCGACCTAAATTAGGGCTGGGTCGACCTAACAGAGCTGCATATACTTTGGAAGTCAGTTTTGATCAGATAGGTCGACCTAATTTAGGACTGGGTCGACCTAACAGAGCTGCATATCTTTTGGATGTCATTTGTTCCCAGTTAGGTCGACCTGTCAAAGAGGTAGGTCGACCAGAATCCACTTCAGATGCGTTTTGGGGAAATTTTCTCAGATTAGGTCGACCTAGTTGTTGTGTAGGTCGACCTAGCAGAGTGATATGTAAATTTCTTCATTTTAGGTCGACCTGTGTTGGGAGTAGGTCGACCTAACTGCTGATTTTCTGAGTTCCTCTTATTTTGCTTGTGTTGAGTCGACCTGCGTGCATAGTAGGTCGACCTGCCCTGTTATGAGAGACCAAAGCTTGCTTTTCTTTGAGTTCTTCTGCTTGTACCTTGTTGCTTGAGTGCTTGTTGAGTTTGCCATGAATCAAAAACATCTTTGTGAGTGTGATCTTGTATTCACATACTCTGTGAGTGTGATCTTGTATTCACAGTGCCTACATACCTCCTCGGTGCAATGGAGAAGTCAGAGCTAATGTAGTTCTGCTTAAAGGGAAAAACATTTTAAAACGAATAGACACTTTCTCGTCGTCCGAGAGAAATACTCAGCCATTGATCTTGAGCATGAGAACAAACGAGTTCTTTGCATTGCAAATGAAAGAAGGGCTCCAACTCGGATAAAATCAACGAGTATGCCACTAGCTCTCTCACGCGGAAAAGATCTAATTATATCAATCAATTTCAAAATCGTGGGGTATCGCCACACGTTTCAACGATTAGTCGTGTCTAAGCTTTTTGAAGAAAGAGGCCACTAAGGGAAAAAGATATTTTTAGGGAAAGGCTTTGAAAAGGTTGCAAACATAAGAAGATTTTTGATAAAGAGAGAAGATTTTGAAAATTAAAGAAGAGGAGGAGATGAAGAGGCTATCCTATTGCGTAAAATAAAAGCTAAGGAAAAGAACGATCTAACCGAAGAAGAAGCCAACACTTGACATTATGAGTCAAGGTAAATTTCCCATCCTTTGGACTTAACAATACCAAACCAACACATTACTTGGGGATCCAGATGAAATTATTATCTTAGCACCACTTTGCATTAAGCACATTAAAATTCTGACGAAAATCGGGCAGAGTAACGACTGTTTTTGGGTAAAATCCTTATATCAATGCCTTGGAATTAACCATCAAGGACTTTCAAGGAAATACCTGCATACACAAACAGACAACAATCCAATGCCAGACAGACAGAATAACAACAGAGTAATAATATTGTAAGGGTCCAGAGGTACTAAGTCCATAAGTCCGAATCTCCAAAATGCTCGGGATAGTAACCAATAGTCCGAAAGAGAGCCTTAGGTGTTTTTTTAGATTTTTGTTGTTTATTAGTGTTTTAGCATAAAAGTAAAGTATGGTCCAAGTGGACAAAAGAAAATAGAGGAAACATAAACAGTACGTCCAAATGGACAAAGAAAAAATAGCGGAATATAAACGTGATGAAATGATAAAGTAAAGCATAAAGCAAAATATAAAGAGCAATATAATAAATTGCGAAAATTAAAGTCAATTGTTAGATGTTAAAGATAACCATCTTGAAACTTGTCAAGTATGTTATCAAAGTTAGTAAGAAAAATCGATGGTGAGTGAAGGATGTTCTCGGATTTAAATTCAATGGAACTTTATCAGAAGCTTGATAAAATCATAGCGACTACACGATAAACCTCCATAAGTCTGAAATCAACCGCATACATTTCTCTTCCATATTTGATCTTTTTTATTCGGGACACGAAATATTGCGCTATGTTAAGCAGATCGCCAAGTGATTTATATAGAAATCACCCTACAACGAGGCCGGTCAAAACTTTATGTGCTAATGCATGCGAGAGAAATGATATGTAGATCATTCTCCGAAAGCAATACCGCACGAAAAGAAAATAAGGAGTGATCTAGTCTTTACCAAGAATCCATAAGAATTCTCAAGGTATCAAAGACTTTCATCGATCAAAAGAAAAAGAAATAAAAGATGGAACCACATTCAAAAGCTCCTTTCATCCATAATTTCAATCACTTAATATTGCGGATTCGGATTCTCATCCTATCGACGCCCTAAGTCCATTGAAATTAGAGAGAAATTAGGCCTCTAACTTTGTGATTCAAAGAAAAATCAAAAGAATGGAGTAGAAGATGAGTTAGAACCAAAAACAAGTTAAAAACGGCAAAAAAACACATTCTGCTCAGATGTAAATCGATTTTCATAGAGTGTAAATCGATTTGCATAACTCTGTTTTCAAATCTGCGCAGTTTTTTAGTTATGTAAATCGATTTGCACCAGATGTAAATCGATTTGCACAACACGGTTTTTCAAAAAAACAACAAATCAAGGGAAGAAAACTTGTTTAAACATAAAACCAAACATCTTGTGATCTTGGATCAAATTGTGCATGAAAATGTATCAAGTAAGCAAGCATAGCTCATCAATGTAGCACCAAAGGTGCATCAAGCATAAACAACAATGGATCACATCTTGAATTATGGAAAGGATCTAGAATTTTACCAAATCTTCCACAAACTTTGAATCTTCTTCAAGAACACACAACCACAAGCCTTGATCTCTCACAATTGATGAAGAAAGTAGTGTTTAGGTTGAGGTTTAGCTCTAAATTAGTGAGGTTCAAGATGTGACTCACTAATTTTTATGGAAGAAACAAGAGCTTTGAGTGAGGGGTTTGGAAGAAGTGAGGAGAGAAAGAGCAAGAGTTTTCTTGGCTATCAAAGCTTGAAAAATGAAGAGGGGAATGGCTCAATTTATAGGAGCTAGGCTTGGGAATTTTTGTGGTTTGGAATTAGGATTGGAAAATAGAATTAGGCTTGGGAGATGAATTTGGAGCCAAAAAAGAGATCCAATGGTCTTGATGCAACCACATGAGGGTTTATGATTAAATGATGTAGGCAATCAAATACAAGAGCTAAGTCATGCTTCCCATGCTTGCAAATGATGTCAACACTTCCAAAAGCTGAAATTTGCCTTCATTTTTCCAAATTCGCACTGGTGCAATCGATTTACACTTTATGCAAATCTATTTACATTGCTGAAAAAGGCAAAATCTGGGGAAAAAACAGTTATGTAAATCGATTTGCACATTATGCAAATCGATTTGCACTGATGGAAGAAGCAAAATCTGGGCAAAATCAGTTGTGGAAATCGATTTACACCTTATGCAAATCGATTTGCACAGTGAAATTGTTGAAAAATGCCCTTTTTGAAGGATACTTTGACTTGATACCTACAAAACACAAACATACAAAAGCACAAGGCAATATTTATGGTATTTTCGTTAGTAAAATAACATATACAAGAAAAACATTGGTGTTTGATGATTCCTCTTACAGATGAAGTGTACACAACATCACAAGTAGAGTTCTAAGTTGAAAACTTATTGATTGATGATTGATATGCAAATGATGTATGATCTTAGGGTCAAAAATTGGGGTATGACAGGTATTATCATTGACCCATCGAAAGTAGAAGCAATGTCTCAATGGGAAGCTTTGAAGTCAGTTTCCGAAATCCGTAGTTTCCTTGGTCTTGCGGGTTACTATAGGAAGTTCATTGAAGGTTTTTCAAAGTTAGCGTTGTCGTTAACTAAGTTGACTAGGAAGGGTCAAGTGTTCATCTAGGATTAGAAATGTGAAGAAGGATTCCAAGAGTTGAAGAGGAGGATGACTAGTGCGTCGATCTTGATTTTGCTGAATCCGGCGGAATCTTTTGTTGTTTATTGTGACGCTTCTTTAATGGGATTAAGAGGTGTACTAATGCAGAATCGACAGGTAGTCGCTTATGCGTCGAGACAACTCAAAGTGCATGAGAAGAATTACCCGACTCACGACTTAGAGTTGGCACTAGTAGTATTTCTATTGAAACTATGGAGGCATTATCTGTATGGTTCGAGGTTTGAAGCATTTAGTGATCACAAGAGTCTGAAGTATCTCTTTGATCAAAAAGAGCTAAATATGAGACAAAGGAGATGGTTAGAATTTCTCAAGGATTATGATTTTGGACTGAATTACCATCTGGGTAAAGCAAACATTGTTGCCGATGCTTTGAGTAGGAAGTCCTTACATATGTCTATGTTGATGGTGAGGGAATTGGACTTAATTGAACAATTCACACATTTGAGTTTAGTATGCGAAGACACTCCTAACAGTGTTAAATTGGGTATGCTGAAGCTGACTAGTGGTATTCTTGAAGAAATTCGAGAGGGTCAGAAGACTGATGTAGAGTTGGTTGATAAGTTGACTCGGATTAACCAAGGTAAAGGAGGGGAATTCAGAATCGACGAGACTGGTATAATGAGGTTTGGCAATCATGTTTGTGTTCCTGATGTTTCCGTTTTGAGGAAGAGCATTCTTGAAGAAGGACATCGTAGTGGATTGAGTATTCATCCTAGCACTACCAAGATGTATCATGACTTAAAGAAGCTGTTTTGGTGGCCTGGAATGAAAAAGGAAATAGCTGAATTTGTTTATGCTTGTTTGACTTGCCAGAAGTCGAAGATTGAACATCAGAAGCCGTATGGAGCTATGCAACCGTTATTTATTCCTGAATGGAAGTGGTATAGTATATCTATGGATTTTGTTTCTGATTTGTCGAGGACGGTGAAGAATTGTGAAGCTATTTGGGTTATTGTGGACAGGTTGACGAAGTCTGCTCACTTTATACCGATGAGAATGGATTACCCGATGGAGAGGTTAGCTCAATTGTGTATTGAGAAGATAGTAAGTTTACATGGTATCCCTTCGAGTATCGTGTCAGATAGAGATCCAAGGTTTACATCTCGATTCTGGGAAGGATTGCAGAAGGCTTTGGGTACTAAATTGAGGTTGAGTTCTGCTTATCATCCGCAGACTGATGGTCAGACTGAAAGGACAATTCAATCATTGGAAGATCTGTTGCGTGCATGGGATAGTTATTTTCCATTGATTGAATTTACCTACAACAATAGTTTTCATTCGAGCATTGGTATGGCTCCATTTGAAGCTTTGTATGGTAGGAGATGTATAACACCTTTGTGTTGGTATGAATCTGGTGAGAGTACGGTGATTGGACCAGAAATTGTACAAGAGACTACGGAGAAGATTAAATTGATTAAGGAGAAGATGAAGGCTTCTCAGAGTCGCCAGAAGAGCTACCATGATAAAAGACGAAGGACACTTGAATTTCAAGAAGGAGATCATGTGTTCTTGAGGGTGACTCCTACGACTGGTGTTGGTATAGCACTGAAATCAAGGACGTTGACTCCGCATTTCATTGGTCCGTATCAGATTACAGAAAGGGTTGGAGAGGTGGCTTACCGTATTGCGTTGCCAGTAACGCTTGCGAATTTGCACGATGTATTCCACGTATCACAGTTGAGGAAAAACATTGCTGATCCATCTCATGTGATCCAAGTAGATGATGTACAGGTAAAGGATAATCTGACAGTTGAAGCTTTGCCTATGAGTATTGAAGATCGGAAACTGAAACAATTGCGTGGTAAGGAGATAGCGTTGGTCAGAGTAGCTTGGGGAGGACCGGCAGGTGGAAATGTTACCTGGGAACTGGAAAGTCAGATGAAGGACTCCTACCTGAAACTCTTTGCCTAAGGTATGTTTTCGAGGAAGAAAACTTTTCTAGTGGGGGAGAGTTGTAACACCCCATAAAAGTTTTTATTTAATTTAATTGATTTTTGGATTAAATATTAGAATTAGTTGAGTTAAGTGAGAAAAATGGAATAATGAGGCTAATGGGCCAGTGTCGCTTTTAGTAGAAGGGGGTGTCAGTTATGATGCCCATTACTAATAATAAACTTATTTTCATAAAAAAAAAAGGATTTTTGAAAATAGACCTAAAGGAGAAGTGAAGTCTGAACGTGAAAGAGCAGAGAAGCAAGGAAGTGCGACGCGAGGAAGAACGAAGAATCAACCTTCAGGTAAGGGGAGACTCTTCTGTTTAACTTCTATTATGGGATTATAGATAGTAGGAATAGATTGAGCATGTTTTTTGTATCAATTGGGTTATGTTTAGGTTTTAGGATGTTAGGTTGGGTTGGGATAATTTGATGAAAGTTACACGATTTTGTGAATTCTAGATGTTAGATACTGATATGATGTTAATAGATGCTTATGTGTGCTAGATGTGTGTTATAATATGCGTTGTTTTACTGTACGTGAAATCTGGTAAAAATGGAATCGGTTTGGTAATGATTCGGTGAAATAAGGACATAATCATAGGCTGTTTTCTGTGATTCGGATTCCTGGAAATCGCCAGTTCGCGCCGCGTCCAAGGGTTGGCGCTGCGAACTGCTTGGCAGAAAATTGATGTACTCAGTACGCGCCGCAGACATTAGTCGCGCCGCGAAGGCGTAGTTCCCTTCTCGTTTCATGGCGCGAACCTTTGTTAGGGTTGAAAAATGGCATAACTATGTGTGTGGCTATTAATTGTTGCGTTGGTTGAGGATTATGATACTCTGTTATTTGGTGTTGATGATTAGCATGCTGTATGTGATGCATGCATTTCATAATCATATGTCGTGAGCTGTATCCCTTATGGTGGTTGGACAGCGGTAGCTAATTCCCATTGTGCGGAATTAGTGAGAGAAGTAGTCGAATCCTTATGGTGGTGGATCGGTGAGATGGGTTATCCCATGTTTGGTACCACATGCATATAGTTGCATTGCATTAGGCTACTTGTATTATTATATCATGAATGGAAGATTGTCCAATGTTATAATATGTGATGATTGTGTAATTGTTGTGATTAATTATGTTGTGGTGGATCTGATCATAACTGTAATTGGGTGAATAATATGCGATTGATATTTTATTATTTATAGCCTATAACATTGGTTAAATGTGAATGAGACTCACCCTTACTGTTGTTATTTTTCAGATTGAGGACTAGCTTTTGTGCTTGGTGAGGATTAGCTCGCAAAGTAAATCCGTCTGAGTCAGTTGGGTCTGTGTCATGCTCTGGTCGTGTAACATTGGGGACGTTATTTAGAGTTACCTGATGAACCCTTGTTTTTGGCTATTTGTTTTATGATTGAATTATGAGTCTCCGACTCCGGATGTTTAATTATTCAGACGTTAAGAATATTCCGTTGTGTTAACATGTTATCTGGATAATTTTGGTTTATCATTCCTTTTATGGCATGACATGAATAATTGTTTATTTTATTGGAGTTGTAATACCCTTTTTCATGTTTTACTCTGATTTTGTTAATTTTCCTCGGGGTTTAGAAGAGTGTTACATTTATCCCATCTCAGTTTTCTCTCAACATCTAGATGGCATCTTTTAAGCCCATCTCAATCTATTCTCTCAATAACTTGGTGGCATCTCTAAGCCCATCCCGATAGTGCAAATTTCTAGGTATTCTAGTGTTCAATCCTCTTCCACCGTCAGATACCAAATGGGACATAAACCATTCTACATCCTCCGGTTTAAGAAGATTGAACAGGGGCAGCTGTCATACCCCAAAATTTGCCCTCTCATTTTTAAAGATAAAAATCTTCTATTGCGAAAATAATTTAAGAGGACATCCTAAGCTTCCCGACAAATTCAAAATTATCCTCAAATAATAAAAATTGAGAAAATTATGGCTGGTGAAAGTTGGGAAATTTTGAGTCGGTGCATAAAGTCTAAAACAGTTCTAATCCAATCACCCCTTAAATTATTTTATTTCAATTGTTTTGATTTATTCATTTAAATAATTCAAAATAAGGAAAATAAAATAAATTAAGCTCTGAGTGAGGTTCAAGCCCATTTTCCTTTTAACCTAATATTTTCTTATAAATAACTAACAACCCTTATTTTTAACCAGTCACCAACCATTCACCTCTACCAAATTCTCCGTTCCCATACACTAACAATCAACAACTCTCTCTTTCTCACAAACACAAAAAATATTTTCTCCTACTTCTCCTTCTTCAGGGTTGCAATTTCGGTTGCAGCACCGTAATAAATTTTCCAGCCTATCTGTCGAATTCTGAAACTATTGTTTCGATTTGCTCCGAATTTTTTCCAGAAGTTCAGAAAAAAATCGTAGAATAATGCTCTTTTAGAATGAAATTCTATATGATTTCGACTCTCAAAATCGCAAATTCCTCTTTTTTCTATTTTATTTGATTTAATTTCTATTTTCATATTTTCAAAAAAATCTTTAAAAAATTGTAGTTTCGTGTTCTTATTTTATTTGATTTATAATCAGGTTTTTATATATATTTTATTTTATTTTAATCACTTTTCTATTTTTCCATTTGTTTTCTTAACCGTAACATTGCGTTGGTTTATGAACAGGTGTTCTATGGATTGACCAACTGGATGGTACCCCAATTGCTTTTTTGGCCAAAAACCTTTTGGTATTTGGCCAAATCAAGGTTATTCATATTTGGACAAAAACCTTTTGGTATTTGGCCAAATCAAGGTTATTCATATTTGGCCAAAAACCTTTTGGTATTTGAACAAATCAAGGTTATTAGTAATTTTGGCCATAACTTAATTTTCTAAACCCCAATTCTTTTTTGTTTTATATTATTATTATTATACTATTAATATTATTATTCTTATTATTAACATTATTATTACTATCCTCTTTTGCAGGTACTTCCTTTGGCCATTAACCCTGTTTTGGCCAAACACTTTGTTGGCCACTTTCCCATAATGCACTCTCAAGGATTGTCACATCAAATCTCAGCATCTTCCTTTTGGGTTATCATCTACTCAATTATTTCTATTTTTCGCAAGTTTTGCCATATTATGTATCTGCCCAAAGCCTTGTAAAGTTTTCTACCTTTCTGCCTCAAAATCTTTTCTTATTCACACACAACACTTCAAACATTTTGAAAACAAAGTGAGATAAGCAATTAGGAGCCCGTGGATAACCATGGATACAAATGGTGCTTACACCTTCCCTTTGTATAACTTACCCCCCGGACTCAAATTCTTTAAAAAGTCGGTGGCGACTCTTGCTATCCGCAACATTTAAAAAAGTCAGTTCTCCCACCGTATTACATATGGCAAGAGATCAAGGAGACTGTATGGCGTAGACCGCTATGGTTGATATGGTAGCCATCGTTAGTGCGACACTGTGGATTTATTCTGATGTTCCTAGGGATCCGACTAGAGGAAACATTTGACTACCATGTAGTATCGTTAAGCACTAATTTGCCCTTAGAACCTTAGTTGAACTAAACCTTATCCTTTTAGAAAGTAGTGAGATGGATGGCTTTGGTTTCGACTGAAGTTGGTTGATACTCGAAGCTACACTCATATGGATTGGACTTTCAAGATGTTTTCGGTCGGTGATTCGATTACTGAATTGAAATAATGCCTTTGAGAAAGATCAATGATATGAGCTCCCTAGAACCTGATCTCTATCTAGGACAAGTTGAGCCAACTAAACTTTAGTGGGGGGGTATGTACCTATTGAACCTCATGCAAGCCTTTAAACCCAAGGCTCTAGCGTGAATTGTTTGTGTTTGTTATCTACTTGGCATCATGACATCATAAGCATAGCATTACACTAACCATTTCAAGGACCAAGGAATTTATCTTTGTTATTTTTTTTGTAGGTCATGGATACTAGAAACACTATTCGAGTCAACTTTGTGAGAGTACCTTCTGAGCTAAAAGAATTGGTATCAAAGGTTCCTGGAGGTTCTCGTTTCACCGGAAGACATGGTCACCTACTCAATTTGGTTACCTCGGGTTTAGAAGAAGAAATAATGAGTGTGCTGTTTCAATTCTTTGACCCCGAGCATCATTGCTTCACATTCCCCGATTATCAGTTGGTGCCCACTATGGAGGATTTTTCTGAGATACTTCGCATCCCTATTAGAAATCAGCTACTGTTCACTGGTTTGGAAAATATTCCGAAGTTTGAAGCTATTGCCGCTGCCTTACATCTGAAGAAGTCTGAAATTGAGAATAATTGGGAAACAAGGAGTGGAGTCAAGGGTTTCCTCGCTAAGTTCCTACTTGAGAAGGCTCGATCGTTCTCGGATTCCATGAGTTACCATGCTTCTGAAGACATATTGGCTTTGCTCATCTATGGTTTGGTGTTGTTTCCAAATCCTGACCAATTCATAGATGTACAAGCCATTAAGATATTTTTGACTCGCAATCCTGTGCCTACTTTGCTTGGAGATATTCTACACTCACTTCACACTCGTACGATGAAGAAGTGAGGAACTCTCATGTGTTGTATACCTTTGATGTCTAGGTGGTTTATTTCGCACCTTCCTCGATCAGTGATGAGGAATGACCAAGGCTTTAAGTGGCATCGTAGAATAATGTCACTTTCTTATTCCGATATTCGTTGGTGTTCTCTATCCAAGGAAAATGTTACTATCATCGACTGTTGTGGACAGTACCCTAATGTGCCACTCCTTGGCATAAGGGGGTATTACTTATAATCCCTCCTTGGCTTTATGTCAGTTTGGTAATGCTCGGAGAGATGGTCTTCATCATATGCTTATACAAAGCATTGTGTTCAACTATGAAGATGATCCTCAAGGTCACCGATAAAAGTTTATACATGCTTGGGACATGGTGAATAGGATTGACATCAAGAACTTGGGGAAAAAGAACTCCATTCCTTTAGAGCCTTACCTCAGATGGGTGCGTACTCGTGCTCAACGTTTTGTCATGCCATATCAATATGTCAGACCTGTGATTGTGGAGCCCGAATACGAAGAAGATGTTCCCCAGGTTATTCTTCATCTAGACATGCCTACCGATCTTGAGGAGCTGGAGAGATCTTGGATTCAATTGAAGGAAGAAAGAGACACCTTTGAGGCTCAACACATTCCTTGATGTAAAGCGAAAGCGTCCATGGGAGACATGAAGACTTTCTTTTATGCTTTTATTTTTACTATTTCAGTTTCTTTCTTTGTAAAGCCTAAAAAAGGAAAACAGTTTTATGTTTTTCGACGTTATTAATGAAAGTTTCTTTCTTGCTTGGATTAAATAAATTTAAATTTCAAGGTCCTTGAAAACATTGCATAAACATGAGAATATCATCCATAACATTGCATAACAGGTTTTTATGACATGTTACTCATCTTCTCGCTGTTTATTTCAGCTAAGAAATGAATCATCTCGAGCAATTAGTCAAGGATCTGCAAGCACAGAACGCTGAATTCCAAGCCCTGATCTTGAATTTGTCCAAGGGGAAAGAAGATCTGAAGACCCTCCTTACTAAGAAGGAGAAGAAGACAAAGAAGCCCGTGGGTGTTTTCAAAATGGGAAGATGATTTCGAGGCCCTCTCAAAAAGGCCAAAGAAGTCGAAATCCCATAAGAGACTGAACAAGAGGAAGATGCTAGTGGCAAGACTGATCAAAAGAGTAACGATGGTTCTGTCAAGCAAGATGAGGAAGAAGAGGAATATTCCTATGAGGAAGAATATCCGGAGGAAAAATACAGAAAATTGGAGGAACGGATGAAGGCTATGGAAATCCATAAGGTACCAAGGTTAGACTTTGAGGAACTAGGGCTCATCTCAGGAGTCGTGATCCCACCAAAGTTTAAGACTCCGATATTTGCAAAGTATGATGG
This sequence comes from Vicia villosa, assembly GCF_029867415.1. Taxonomy (NCBI): domain Eukaryota; kingdom Viridiplantae; phylum Streptophyta; class Magnoliopsida; order Fabales; family Fabaceae; genus Vicia; species Vicia villosa. The sequence goes on along the minus strand of NC_081183.1, from coordinate 68,326,869 downwards.
AGTCTCTTCTCCCAAACTGCACCTGAAATTGTATGTGAGGAAGATCCAACCTCACACCGTTGACAAGAAGCTGTGGATTCACTTATTCCAATATCCGTACATGGGAAGACTTGGCCGTTGCTTTCTATAAGCAATACTGTCATACCCCAAAATTTGCCCATCATATTTCAAAATATTTTTGCTCAAGCACTGAGAAATAAGCCTGACTATCTCTCTCCTAAGCAATCAACCCACAATTGGGGTTTAGCTTCTCTCAAAGATCAAATCGAGTTCTAAGATCTCAAATGGATCCCATGGCCTCTCATATGCTTCAAAGGGTCCTCATGCCAAGTTTCAAGCTCGGATTCATAAGATTGCTCAGTCAACAGCTCAAATGGTCAACAGTCGACTAGTTTGACCTAAAAGTCAACTGTGGTCAAAGTACAGTTAAAACTCCTGATTTTTGGTCAACATCAACATTTTAATGTTAGATTCATCATTTGATCAAGGGTTAATCATGATTCATCTAGAAGAGCTCCAAAATCATCAAAACCCTAAGTTTCTAAATTAGGGTTTTTAAGGAGAAAGTCAACCCAACTTTGACTGATCATATCTCTCTTATGCTTTATCAAAAATTCCCCAATCAAAGCTCATTCTCAAGGAAATTCAATTCTCTACAACTTTGATGTTGGGCCCAAGGTAAAAAATGATTCATTTGGGAGATATGAGCCAAAACATTACAGGTCCTTCTAGAAGTTCGCAAAAAGCTGTTTTTTGTCAAGAGCTATATCAGATATTTTGATTGAAAAAAGATTGAACCAAATATAGGAACATTTCATGTGATTTTCAATCAAATATATCTCAAATTTTTTTCTCACTAATGCTATGATTTCTTTCCCAAATTTCAACCCTAATCTCACCTTATATAATATTATTCAGCATTGGGGGACGAAAATTAGTGGCAAAGGAACTAGGGTTTCAATAGTGCAAATTTCAAAGGAGATTGAAAAATCGTGTAGCAATTTCAAGGAAGGTTCAAGAGTAAGTGACTATCCCCATCTCTTTCCAAGGTGGTTTAGAGTAAGACTGAGTCCTTGGCCGAGTCCCATGATGCTCATGATGCACGCTCCATGATTCATCTTCATCCATACTTTAATTTTTAACATCTTGCATTATGTTATGTTTTAATCGAAGTTAACTATATATTTGAGTTTAGTGTGCAGTATAGGAGAGACCTGGACCATAAGAATGAAGCTGTAACGTGTAAAATACGAATCACCATTGTTAGGGCGTTCAAACACACATGTTTCAGTTTGGCATTTGCAAGCGTTTCTAAATAAAGAGAACATCACCAATGGAGTCAGAGACCTTGAATTAGGTGGAAAAGGTCCTTCTCATGTTTTGTTTGACGTGTTTTTGTGGTTTAAGAATTTACAGGGATTGGCTACCAAACGGAATTGCAGAATCCGCAACAAAGTTGTGGCTAAATCGTAGCAAGTTCGTGGTTGATTTTGAAGAAGATGATGATGAATAGTGTCTGGAAATTGGACCACGCGCATGACAATCCCATTGGCCAGTCAATAAATTTGGCTTCTCTCTATTTCCTATTCGTCAGTCACCTCCCCCCGGGTCCCACGTTGACTCAGTTGTTTAAACTGACCAATCCATTGTTTGATTCTCTTATTTATTAATTTGGTTTACTAATGATTCAATAATGCAGCACACTTGGCCAAGGGAATCAGAGATTGATTTCCAAGACTTAGGTTCGAACCCAGGCATTTACAATTATTTTCTTTGCTTTCTCTTATTTCCAGATCCGGTACAACCGATGCCTACGGACGCACCATGTGCCCTCTTATCAACACCAATGGATCTCCTCAGATCCAGATCCAAGGGCCACACAACCTGGAAGCCAACCGTGGACACTCAAGGGCCAGCTACACCGAATCAGCGCCTGGGTTATTTTATTTTACCTCTTTTAATTTGCTGTTTTTATTTTTTTCTTTTCTCACCTATTTATTTTCTTTTTTTAAAACATTAAAACTTTTTAAAAAACAAATTAGTTTTTTTTTCTTTAGCTTAATTTAATCAATATAGTTTTTTAATTGATAGGATAATTACATTAATTGGATTTTTAATAGGATAATTGAATTAATAGGTTTTAATTAATTAAAATAATTAGGGTTTAGATTAATTTTATTTTAATATAAAATCTAGGGTTTGTTCAATCAATTAACTTTTTTTTTTGTAATCTTAATTTTAGTTTTGCTCATTTAGTGCAGTTAGACTTAGTAATTACTGGTAGGTGTTGTCCATTAGCCATAGGCTAAGGTTTTACCCTTAGGTTTTTTAACCATAAGGCTTTTAACCCAGTTTTTTCTGAACTCATTTTTTTCCGCGATTCTCTTCTCACCTCCACTCTATGATTGTTGCATGTGTATTTTAAATTTTAATTTTTAATTTTTTCCCTTTTAATTTTGCCTTTTATTTCCGCCTTTTTATTTTATTATCTGCCTTTATTTGAATTATTTAAAATTCTGTCTTATAAATATTAGAAAATATGTATAGGTCGCAATAAGTTTTCTTGTAATAGTCGTAGGTTTTATTTTCCGCCTTTATTTTTTTGTCCACAGGTGTTTATTGTAATAGCATAGGAACTTATATTCTCTGCCTTTAATTTCTGTACAATATTAATTGTTGTGGTTAGTAATCCTAGGGAGTGCAAGCCTGTTAATTGAATTAGCTTCACTAACTTACAAGATAAATATTCGAATCAACCACGTGATTGTGCCACACACACACCTTTAGGCTAACCCTTCTTATGCTGCCTGTTTCCTTTTAATTACGATCAAATAGTCAAGTCCCTCGATTCTGAGGATACCTAAAGCAAATGTTGCCCTCAGTTCATTAAAATCATCATAAGATTTTGTCCCTCGACGCTGCCTCGGAAATAATGTGATTGTCCCATTGCTAAGGTATCCTCACCTGTTGCCTAAATGACTATTCTATCCTTCCCTAGATTACCTGCCCACTTTATGGCAGGGACAGTCTTATGGCGAACGATAATTTCCATGACCCTTTTTAAATCCAATGAAAGGACTACCTGCCCTCTTTATGGTATGGATAGCCCTTTCAAACAAAAGTCTTAAAGAATAGAAAATTAAATTTAGGGTAGGTCTCTTAAATGCTTGCTCTATTCAAATTCAAATCAAAAATACTTTTCCCAATCCTTTTCAAATTACTTTCAAAAAGACTACGCTTATTTACAAGCTAAATTTCTTATTTAAAATCCTTTTCTTATTCAAACTGTGGTGTCGTTTTTTTTACCTCCCCGTTTCACTTGGGAGGACGGCACGCTAGACCCTTCACACGGAATTTGGAAGGAGAATGCGCCCGGGGCGGGATGAATTTTGTTTCAGTTCTTCCTACGATATCACACGAACTTTTTAATTATCCTACGAGGAGGAAAGGGGAAAAAGGTCTCAAATAAACCCTAGGAGTTTACTAAGTGTGGGGATTCACCTAGACTAGAAATTCTGGAGTCCGGGAGTCGGTTATACATAGGGAAGAGTTTAAGCACCCTACATATCCGTAGTACTCTACGAGAACCTTCTCTGTGTCTATGTGTTTGTGTTTGTTGCTGATTGATTGGGAAAGTTTCTCCTTTGTGTTAGGAGAAGGAATTGAATTGAATTAAAAGAAAGACAGACTGACTACTTTTGGTTTTTTATTAGCTCGCTGAGATTCCTTGTGAACCTCATGCCTACATATCCCTAATGGAAGTCAGAGCTTTTTGTAGTTCGGAGAACTAATTAGGGAAATTAATAATTTTTGGTGCCTTGCTTGAAGCTCAAGGTTGAAGCTTGAATTAAATCTCTGTTTACAGTAAAGAGGCATGAAGTCATCTTTACAAAGAGGTATTTCTACTATTCCACCACAAACATTTAAAAGAGTTACAGAAAAGCTGAATTCATTTCATTAAAGAGAGGGACCTTACTTGTGTGTTTGCAAGTATGCCAGTCACGTGTCTCTTGAATGAAAGAAGGATTCTCATCCAAATTAGGGAAAGTGTACAAATCTGGGTTTGTTTTCCTCAGAGCATGCCTTTCAAAGTCCTAAATGGGAGAATGTTTGAAATTGAAATGTTTGTTTGTTTGAATGTGGTGAGATAGGAGAAATATCTCTCTACAGAGATAAGCTATGTCTATCTACTGTTTGAAAGATTTGATCCCAAGCTTGAGGCTTTTGATTGATTTTTATTGACTCTAGGAAATGACTTCACTGGGGAATTTGTCTTTTACTGATTGAGACTGGTGAGATTATCTTTTTGAAGAGCTTAATTTTTGGAAGCTAACCCTTTCCAGGGAATTTTATAAAAATGAAAGAATTAATGGAGGCTAACACTTTCCAGGGATTTTACTCTATTGGAGAGTTTGTCTTTTGAAAGAATGAATGGAGACTGACCCTTTCCAGGGGTTTTGGATTTGAAGGAGTGATTTTGGAGGCTGACCCTTTCCAGGGGTTTTTGGCAGAATGATTACTAGTTGAGACTTCTTGTTTAAAGCCCAAGATTAGGCTGACACTGACTAAGGATAGATAAATATAGAACCTAGACTCTGCTAAGGAAAATTAAAGAAGATAAGGGTGATAGAGACTGTCCATGTCTCTCATTCATAAAGGTGTACTCAACGTGAGATTGAGACATTCTTAGCTTGTTTAAAGTCTGGTTTGAAGAGTGGAAGAAACTCACCAGGATAGGCTAAAAGGTGACTAAAGACCTGTTCCTATGTTTATAAGAAACCTGATGGGTCCTTGTATACAAGCTCAAGAGTAAGCTGGGAATATGCTTTTAAGAAGCCTGTGGGTCCTTGTACAAATCCCAAGAGGAGGCTAATCGAGGGTCCTTGTTATAGCACAAGAGAAAGCTATGTGGTTTTGAAATTATTTTGGCTTTAAGAAAATGGGTAAGAGGTTTCACCGGGAATAATTCCTCTTGGGTGGATGTGTCCTAGTTTTGGGTTCTAAGGCTTTTTTCAAGATGTTTCACCGGGAATAATTCATCTTGAAGGTTTGAACTAAAGATCTCTAATTAGGAAAGAGCCTTCACCGGGAAGACATTCTCAATCCTAGGCCATATTCCTATAATATATATATATATATATATATATATATATATATAGTTTAACTATCCTAAGGTTTCACTCAGACATAGTCCTAATATATAAACAGTTTATATTTGACAGTAATTTAAATAAAGACTGTAAATTGAAAGCTTGTAAAGCCTAACCTAGATGGAGTGGAGGCCTTTGAAGAAGTATATACAAAGCCTCACCAGCAACAGTTGAATATTTATAATAAACAGTTAAAGGTTTTTGAAAACAGAAGAAGTGAAGATGGACATAGGTCACATAGGTATCTGAAGAGTTTCACCGGGAATAATGCCCTTCAAATACCAGAAGAATGTTTTGAAAACAGAAAGAAGATTTTGTAAATACAGTTTTGAAAACAAACTAAGAAAAGAAAAAGGTGGTGGGACTTACACTCTATTAGAGGCCCATTAAAATGATTTATTGTTTATGAAAAAACAGTTGAAAGTTTGTATTTTGAAATTGAATTGAATACTGTTGTGAAAACAGTTGATTGATGATTTGAAATGATTACTGTTATGAAAACAGTTTTATGAGTTTTAGGCTTACCTCGAAGAATGAGAAATTAGATTTCTGAGTTTGAGGTGTTACCTTGATCCTCAAGTGATATGCTTGGAATAAATTAAGATCTCAACAGATATTAAGCATCCACAACTCCAGAATAGAACGTCGGATAAGCTCACAGCTTACAGCATTCCATGATCCTCCAGTAATTGTTTAAAGACTTCTACAGCAAATGGAAGACCAAGCAAAACAGACAATCCAAAAGACAACAGAGAAATAATCTCTAAGTATTGGATGAAGTGAGAAAATTCAAGTAACATGTGCAATAGTAATCAAATAGAAATTTAAATGATTAACTACACAAAAGTTATAAAAATATCAAATTCAAATGAAATTAATCCTAAGAGAAGATATTTTTGTGATTTTTCATGTGAAAAGAAAATATTTAGAAAACATAAACTTAAGTATGTATCTAATATATTTTTTGGTATTTTAATAAAGATTATAAAAGAAATTAAAATCCTATATTAAATTAAAATACTTAAATCTTTTATAAAAACCTTTTAAAGAAAATTAAAGAGATAATTAATAATAAAAAAAACATAGTAATGGGCCAGGGGTGTTAAAATCCGGATTGGGGCTGCAGCCCAAATTGACTTGAAGCTGAAAATAATTATAAAAAAAATGTTGGGCCGGACCGGGTCGGGTCAGATAGAACCCGGATCCGCCCATACTTCTTTCCACAAGCTGGGTTTGAATGAAACCCTAAAACACGAGGAACAGAGGACGAGCCTCCCTCTCTCACTTGTTTACGTTTCTGAAGAAAAAAATAATGGAAGAACAAAAAAAAGAATTCCTCTCTTCCTCTCGATCGATCTTTCTTTTTCGCTCTCAATCCCTCTTACTCGGTGGTGAACAACACACATCGACTCCCTCTCTCTCATTCTTTTGCTCTCGCCGAACAAACTAACAACAACAACCTTCGAATTTTTTTCGGCGGCCATGGAAGAGGCTGAAGAAGCTTGAAGAACCTAGGTATGCTTCTTCCCCGAATTTTTTTCGTTTTTTGCTTTCTCTTTGATGATAGCTCAGTAATTGCGCTCTTTCTGTTTCGGTTTTGCCTGCGGTGAACAACAACAACAACTTCTGGCCACTTTTGATTGAAGACAAACTCAAGGTTTGTTCTTCAATTTTGTTCTCCCCCCCCCTTTCTATGATATAACAACTACAACTTATGCTTTCTATTTCGTTGTTGTTTTTTTTCTGGTTATAGCAGTGATAACTAATGTTTTTGATTTTAACAGAAACTAGCAGCAATAACTAACAGCAATTTTAAGAGTGAGAGTGTAGTTGGACTTACCTACAACGAGGAGGTTTTCACCGGTTTATTGTCGAGGTACGCCTTTGATTACTTTCCAAAATTTTGATGCAAGTAGTCGTATTGCTGTGCTTCTGAATTCGCAAACCAGTGTTGTAACTGATTGTTGCTGAAGCTTTAATTTCGAACCATCGTCTCTGTTATGCTTTGAATCCACAATTTGTTTGTAGCTCCACTGAATTTTCAAATCTAAACCGCCTTTGAATTGTTGTTGTTGATGTTGAAACAACTTTGAACTTGTTGCTAACAACTTTAAATTGTTGTTGCAAGCTCCCTTTGATGAAGACAATGCCAACACCTCTTTGGATTGTGGGAGACTTGAAGATGAAGCTTCAAGTTGCTTGGATGCTCCAAGTTGTTGGAGACTTGAAGATGAAGATCTTCAAGTGAGGTATGAAGAATTACCTCTTCCTTCTTTGTAACTAGAACACTCACCTTCAATAGAGAAACTCTTGGCTTGAGAATTTCTTCTTGCCAAGAGATCTATTGAACAATATGAGCAATAGAGAGAAGAGAGAAATCAAGTAGTAAAGTTGCTTTGGTGTGTTTAATATTGAGGTATCCACTTCTATTTATAGGCAAATGGTACAGAGTAGTTTGGGAGAGTGAGCTTGCTTAGTGAAGTAGTTTTGGTTTTTTGGCCATGAAGAAATTCAAAGAATATCCCAAGTGCAATGATGAGCTCTTAGATACCACTCCCTAGCCATCGGTTTTGCTTGATCTTAGGGGACAATTCTGATGCAGAAATGACTCCAATTGGTTGGGAAGAGATTCCTTTGGTGATTCACCACTTGGCTATAAATTCTCAAAATGCAATCATTACATAATCACATGTTTTGGTTTTGGAATATCCCCTTTAAATATTTGTGTAATGATGCAAACGATTCTCTCCTATCCTTGCAATGTTTCTGAGGTGTAGAGGCACCAATTAGTGTAAGCACTTGCATAAAACTGCAAATTTCAAACTTAGGCATGACCTATAATTTCACTTCAAATGCCTAACTTTGATCAATCATATCTCTTAGCTCAAAATGAATTTGGAGAAGGTTGAGCACAATTTAGAAAGCCCTTAACATATACTTCAATTCATTAGTTTGGAGTTTCTTCAAAATCAATTGGGAAATATGTGAAAAATGAGCTTGAAGTTTGAAGAAAACTAGGGTTTTTTGCTAGTTTTATGAAGGCAGCAACTTTGAAGCTCCATATCTCTTCAATGGTTGATTTCTAGCCAAAAAATCATATGTGTCAAAGTTGTTCAATGGATCAAAATCTACGACTTTGATTTTGGAAGTTTTTTTCAGTTTGTACTTGAAATTTTGAGATATTCCTTTCCAAAGTTTTGAAAAAAGGACCTTTAAACACTTAGAAAAATTTCTAAGTATAAAAAGTCAATCTTTGACTTTTTGATTCTTGATTGATTTTCTTTGGTCAAATGACTTCAATAATCATATTTTGATGATATTGATCCTTAAAAGTCATGTCTTGAACCAAAACCCTAAAAGTCAAAGGTGATCTTGTACAGTTGACTTTTTCAAATGAAGTGAAATTTTGGACTTCTGTGTTGAATCAAGCTCTCCTCCTCAAATGGATGATATGAATGGGTTATATTGAAGTAATAGAGGTTCTTGAGCCCTTTTTTAAATGGTGGATCCATGTCCTGATTAAAAGTCAACTGTGCAGGTGAATTAGGTCTGAAAACCCTAATTGTCGACTGTAGATCTTGAATTGAAGTGTAATGTCCTATGGATATTGTCATATGGATCATTTGAAGATGATTGAAGCCCTTGAGTGATGCCCTAGAGCTTTTTAGGGTTTCCCAAATGTGGTCCCTGATTGTAGTTCTTGATGAGCTAAAAATCCTAGATTGGTGAACCAAGCAAACCTGAGTCCAGATGATTGGTGTCTAATCCATCATAGGTGAATAGAATGAAGCTTTTTAGTCCGATGATTGTGTTGGGGACTAATCCCTTTATTGATTGATCCTTTGCCTGAGCTCTTTTGTCCTTGAACATCCTCGATTAAATACCAGATGAAAAAGTGACTGCTCTGAGTATCTGTTTTGAATTTGATGAAAAGTCTGGAGATGGGACATCTCAGGGGGGTAAAAATTAGGGTATGACACAAACATTTTTTCCCACACTTCAAACATTTTGAAAACAAAGTGAGCTAAGCAATTAAGAGCCCATGGATAACCATGGATACAAAGGGTGCTTACACCTTCCCTTTGTATAACTTACCCCCCGAACTCAAAGTCTTTTAAAATGGTTTTTTTTCTATTCTTTTAGCCTTTCCATATATTGGATAAAATAAAAGTCGGTGGCGACTCTTGCTATCCGCAACATTTATAAAAGTCAGTTATCCCACCGTATTACAAATACCAATATAATGCTCATCTCGCACCGACTCATACACAACTGCAAAGCATGTCCATAGGTCCGAGAGAAAGTTTCAAGGAGTATGCTCAGAAGTGGAGGGACTTGGCTGACAGAGTTCAACCTCCTCTGGCTGACAGAGAGCTAGTAGATATGTTCATGGGTACATTGACTGGTCCATTTTACAGTTATTTGCTGGGAAGCTCATCAGTCGGCTTCACTGATTTGATATTGACTGGGGAACGTGTCAAGAATGGCATTCGAAGTGGGAAGATTCAAGTGGCTACTTCTTCTGGTGTTACAAAGAAGCCCTATAGTGGGAGGACTGTAGCTAATGTTGTGCACGGCCAGAAGGGTCGCAACAAAAATGATAATAGCCAATATGTTGGAGCTGTCCTGATTTCTACACCAACACCTCGACCAAATCAACAGCAGGGATATCAGCGTAAACAAGATGCGTCCAGAAGGAATTTCACAAAAATCAACATGCCACTGTCCCAGGCATTACAATATCTATTGAAGGCGAACTTGATTACTGTGAGGGACCCTCCAAAGACCACTAATACTACTGCTCTTGGTTATAACCCCAAAGCGAAGTGTGCGTACCATTTTGATAGCCTTGGACATGACACAAACAGTTGTTGGAATCTAAAAAATAAGATTCAAGACATGATAGATGCCGACGAAATTGAATTCGATCCTCCGGAAACTACCAATGTTATCACTCCTCCTATGCCAAAGCATGACAAGGCAGTCAATGCTGTAGACCACGATTCTTATGTTAATGACGTGATGAGCCTAACTACCCCTCTCCCTGTTATCAAGAAGAAGTTGTTTCAAGCCGGTTTATTTCCGGGTTGTGTCGAAGACTGTTACTACTGCTCGTCTCAGTCAAATGGTTGTGTAATTTTGAAGACTGGCATTCAGCGCTTGATGGATAATCGAACAATCCTGTTTGAAAGAATGCCTTCTATGGAAAATTTGTGTGAAGATCTAGCTCAGAATCAGAAATTTGAAGACGTGTTCGTGATCTCTAAGACTCCCTTGAGGATTTCTACCAAGGGTCCCATAAAGATTACTGTTGAGCCCAAAGTAGCTCCCCTAATCATTGCCAAGCCTGGTCCAATCCCATACTCCTCTGACAAGGTTGTCCCCTCGAAATATGGCAATGCTGTGTATGTTCATGGTGTGTGTCATACCCCAAATTTGTCCTACCCTTAATTTCTAACTGGTTTAGGCTTCGCATCCATGTACATACCTCCCATTAGGTCATTTAACACATCATGCATCATTAATCAATAAATCTGGTATGTGGTCGAGGATCTTGGTAATTAGGGTTCTTTGTGGCTTTAAGGCTGTCATCTCAAGTAACTCTTTCATCGTCAACATGCACCTAAGGCAAATGGATTAGGGTTTCTTATTCATCATGATTGAGCTGGTTGACTTCCATCTACTAAGGCTATTTGGTTTAAGGTTTCATGTCACTTGGAGCTTATGGGGTGGATTGTGAGAGAACGGGTCATGGTACAAGGCATAAGAGACAAAAGTTTCTCTATGGTTCAAAACACGTCCTTCACTTCAATACTTGTGGCTTGTAATGCAAGCTACTTGGTCAAAGTTTAGATAAGTCATTGAAATCGATTTGGAGATTAACGGCTTAAAATCATAAAAAGAAAGAATAAAGAGAAAGGTGAATATTCATGCGGTTTCTTGGTACGAGTTGCAAGGTATCAAGGCATTATCATTTCGATGCAAGTGTCAAGAGTTCTCCAAGTTACAAATGCCATCACGTATCCAACGTTACAAGATGAAAGATGAAGAAGATTTGACACTACAAATTTACCACTTGATTCAAGTTTGGCCAATTGAAGAATTTAAATATGGGAATATCAAGTGAAGTACAATGGAGGGAAAACTCAAGATTTGAATAAAGTTACAAAGAGCCAAATTACATTTCCAAAGTTCAAATACATTACAATTACCAAGAATACATCACAAAAAAAATACACAGAATTACATAAAAATTCCAACTTTGACTTTTGTCAATAGTTGACTTTTGGGTCAACTGTTGACCGAGTCAGACCTTGACTATGTTGACCAAAGTCAAACTGAGTCTGAACCCTCACACGAATCTTCAAAAGGCTTTAGCTTCTGCTTGGTCTTCAAAGTTCCAAAGTGCTTCATGGGCAAAACCTCATATTATACCCAGGTGACTACTACAAGCTCTGGTTGAATTCCATGTCATGCTTTCACAACTTGAAGCTCATCACCATAACCAACCGAAACTAACCTGCATCAAAGCAGACCACAACAGAATCATGTTCAAGCAGCAATCAGGAGAAAAAGTCTAAACCTGTACAATTCAAAACAATCACACCATACCCTACAGCCTGCAGGTTCAAAGAAAAAGAAGCTATTCCAAATAAAACCAAATGCACACATGTTCATATCTATTTCCATGTACATCCACTGCAAATACATCCATCAACACAAGCTTGGAAAGATACACACATACCAGAATTTCTAAACTCATTCCTACAGTTACTAACAATTTCTAACATTACAAAAACCAGTACAACCATATACCTTTCAATAACCACACATAACCTGCTACATTCAAACCACATCACTGCTAATGAAATCCAGCCCTGCACATATTCGCATAACCAGCTCCATACACATCAGAGAAAGATAAGACGAGTCTCGAAACCATTCAAACATACACATTCAGGTTAGAAGTAATCCAGCAATTCACTACACCACATATCCAATGTTTAAACCATTTCCAAACCTATCAAAACAAAGTAAAACAGTTATACATTCAATTCAAAAACCGATTCTAACTTTCTTAATTTTCATTCTCAACTCTCACAAACCATAACAAAGGACTGATGGGGTCAGAACCAAAAAACCTGCATAATAAACAACCACAAAAATTCATATCAAACCAAGGAAAAAGAAAACAGCCAGCCCTGCATACTTACAAAAATAAAACTTAGTTTCAAATAACAGAACCAAGTAACTCAATAACCAATTCTCACTTTCAAACCAACTGTAACTAACCCCAACCACTTTGTAATAAACCTCTAACTGTCAAAACAGTATTAACCAACTCACACTTCAGCTTACAACTGCAATAACCAACTCTCTAACCATTCAATCCTCACCCTCCAATTCATAACCGAAAGTCATCATCTAATGGCTCAGAATCACCTCCCTCTAACTGAATTCAACTTCCCTCTTCAACCTATATGACTGAACCTCTCTCACTGATTCAACCTTCACGCCATTTTTTCATTCACCACCTTCACTCCTTCTCTTCACACGCCATTCTCTTCCATTCACTCTCTCTCCATAATCATCTTCAACCTCCTTCAATCACCATCACTTCTGCAACTTCTCTTCTTTCACTCTCTGCAACTACTCTCCATCTCCTCCATCAACGCTCTCCACTTCACCTTCACTATACGCTCAAATCGCCACTGTTGCTAGAGTCTCAACCTCTGAGATTCTAACAACAGAGCTAAACCCCACTCAATCCTCTCTCAACTCATCCTCACAACGCAACGACCGCACAAGAACCTCAGCACCATCGCAGAAGGAAAAATAGAAAAAGAAGAAGAAGAAGAAACAGAAAAAGGAGAAGAAGAAGAATCGTATAACAGAAAAAGCAATAAAAAACTCACCACAAAAATCTGAGCAATCGAAGAATCAACAACAACATCAACATCATCTTCATCCGCAACAACAATCAAACTCCGGTTCGTAACCACGTTCAACTTCATCGTCGCAACTACATAGCAACAACATCTCGATGTATTCACAAGCTGACGAGTTGCAAGGATTAGAAAAGAAGAAGAAGATAATGTCGAAGCGCCTCTCCGTCGCTGAATGATGCGTATGTGTGTGTTTGGTGCTCTGTTTCTGTGATTACGAGGGCGATGATCTACCATCAAGGACAAAGAGAGACTGAGAGTGAGGGACATCGGAAAGAGGAGAGTTGAGATCAAGTTTCTCCAACTCATGGCGGAGGAAGGCTTCGATCAGAGAAGAGAAGGATGTTGTTACCGTCTCTGGACGCCGTTCGCGAGAAAGAGGAACTTCCGAAAAAGACGGCACTGGAACGAGTGTGCTGCGAATATTTTTGACCAGAGTAAGGTTGAGAGGACGCTGTTGAACAGATCGGAGAAGAAGAGTTTTTGGCCATTCCGCCGTCGCTGTTCATGAAGAGAAGAATACGAACTTTCAACTTCAATGGTCACAAATCAGCGTAACCCTAATTCCTCTTCTAGTTTTTTTAATTTTTTTAGTTTTAATTTTTTTTATTTTTATTTTAATTGAACATTAAAATCTGAATAATACAAAATCTTTGGGCCTGTACCGGAATCAACTTTACACCTCCCCCATCTGGCCCGTACCTCATCACGTTTTTGGCTGATAAACTCAATGCAAAAAAACTGCTGATGGGCCAATCTGCTTAGGCCCAGCGCTTACTTCTCCCTGCACCTTAATTCAGTTTACACCCTCTGGGTTCACTTATCTTCTTTTTAGAATTAGGTTTTTTCTTATTTTTAGATAATAAATGCATACAAAATCAATAAAACTTGTTAGTTTTTTTAGCCACTTTTAGGTTATTTTTTACATTTTAGCCACTTTTAGGTTATTTTTTACATTTAAGTTCTTTCATAAAAACCCATAAAAATAGTAGTATTTTTAGGTTTTTTTTGCACTTAATTTTGAGTGGTTTCTTATATACTTTTGTGCTAATTTTGTATGTTTGTGTTTACATTGGTTTTGGCCTATTACTTTGGCCTATGTTAATATCATTTTTAATGCTCTTTTTTAGAATTGTTACCATAACATTAGAGTTAGATTAGAATAACACTAGGCTTAGAAATTAAGCTAGTCCCCCACTTTTCATTCTTTTTCTTTTTCAACATTAAAACACTTAATAAATACCCAAATAAAATCCCCTTTAAAAAATACAAAGAAAATACTTAAAACACTAATAAAAAGTGAAAATCATTAAAAAGGGAATGGAAGCTTGGATCTCCCTTGCTTTAGGGAATCATTCGAGTGCCTGGATTTCCCTTGCTTTAGGGTTCCATTCGGGCGTAAGTTCCCAAATTCTAAAAAACACAAACCATAGAGTAACTCGAGTTTCCCTTGCTTTAGGGATTTCCTCAAAATACTCAAACTCTCTCTCTTCTCTCCTTTCTTAAGGGCATTGTTATCTCCGCTCTATTGCATCCTAGGCTGTCCCCTTATGCAAGAGCGCGAGCGTTAACTCCGCCCAACTAAAAAACACAAAAACAAACAAAACTATGGAGCCGAACTACGTCGCTCTGATTCCTGAAAAGGATACGTAGGCATCAAGTCGCGGGGCTTGAACGAGCACACTTGTAAATATTCCTTCTTTTCCCCGTATTTCCTTTGCATTCATTCACATTTAGACATAGACATAGTATACACCCTTTAGATAGAAACAAACATAGGTGGATACCATCGAGTACGATGGGCGTGAGGGGTGCTAGCACCTTCCCCTTGCGTAACCGACTCCCGTACCTTGATTCTCTGGTCGCAAGACCCTGTTCTTACCCTTTGTTAGGTTTTCTGATATTCCTTTCCCTTATGGGATAAATATATTGGTGGCGACTCTGTTCATTTTTCGCGAGCGTGCGACAGCTGGCGACTCTGCTGGGGATTACCTAAGCAAGTCGATCCTAGCCTTTGTTTGTTTTATTTTATTGGGTGTTTATTTGTTGTTTTTATGTCTATATCTTGTATATATGTTGCATGTTTATTTTTCTGTTTGCACATCATGCATATGGATTATATTTTGTGTTCCCTGGGGTCTTCTGTTCTGTTTTGCAGGTGGGGGGTTTGTATGAGGTAAAAGACCCACTACCCAGGCCAGTGACACATAGGATAAGCGTGGATGCTCATGTTGACTCTCGTGGCCCTTGCTACGATCGAGTTCAACATGGGGTACCACAACTGGGCGAGGTTCTTTCATGGAACACTGTGTCTGGCACGCTTGTTGCCTCAAACACTTTGTACCCCATGGGAACTGTAGACCCTGGTGACCATTAGGGACCACTTGTCTGTGTCTAGACTTCATACCCGTGAGATTGGGGTGGGACAGGAAACCTTGGCTCCTACATGCCATTACTTCTTCATACTCGAGGTTGGACCTTTATTTGGTCTATTCTCATGGTGCTTGATATGTTGGTGTTCCAAAAAGGCGTCGAACCTTTGATCCTGTGACATTTGACCTATGCAGAGGTTATACATCAGTTACTCAGAGGATTGCACAGTGGTTACTAAGATTATATGGACCTTGATCCCATGCTTTTGCATTGCATATCATCATTGCTTTGTCCACTTCATTTATGGGGATCCTAAAGTCTATTTCCAAAAAAAAGGAGAAAAAGGAGAAAGGAAATAGAAAAGCAAAAAAAAAGAAAAGAAAAGATATTCTATACAAAAAAGCTTTGATTCCAAAAGAAAAAGAGAAAGAAAAAGTGTGAAAAGACTTTAGGATTCTCCATAAACGAACACATTGCATTATCATGCATTTCATGGTTCTATCAGAAGCTTGTGGGGGCCTTTCTATTCAGACTTTGACATCAACAATACAATTGACTTCTCACCGCTACGTGCTCAAATGTTGATATTGGAACAACTCTGTGGGTTTTAAATGAGATGAGAACAGAAATGGAGATTAACATGAATCAATGTATGAAGGCTCTTCAAGCTTTTCTCTTAGACACGAAGAGTTGAGACAAGTTCCTTAGAAGCCAAATGCAAATGTTAATCTCACCTCAAGAGAAGGTCTTATGGATTCAAATGTCTGAAGCATAGTTGAGATTCCTATCACTCTTAAGAGGGAGATACATCATGAAAACAATTGGGAAATTGAAGTCTTCAAGTTTCCGATTAGTGGAATTGACAAAAGGCTCCACCTATTGAATAGAAGATTGAAAGCCATAAAAATTCGTGACTCCACTGATTCATATGTTGTTGGATTGTCCCTATTGCCTAATATCAAGAACTGCAAGGGTCATTTGCTCACTCTAGATGGTTTGGATATTGAAGCTAAATTGGTAATCATCTCCTGTACATGTGTGGAAGATGCTTGGGGCTCCCGATCGAGGGATAAGCAAGACATACTCTTATCTTGAGCATTGCATCATTCGCATTGCTCGAATCCCTTAAAGCGTTACAAATTCCTGGATGACTTTGTCAGAATCTTCTTTCATGTGGTAATCAAGAGTGTTCTACACAACGCTTCTCTTTCTCAAGGTTCTACTTCATATATCAGTGGCCTTGCTAGTTAACAGAGACGAGAAGAATATGAGAAACAAATTGATGTGATTCCATTGCCTTGTGCTCATTCGTTTCCTTGTTTATTGTAATCGCAATTGGTTAAGATTCTAGTGTTGGGTCTTCTTCACCAGAAGTAGCTCTCTTGAGTTGATGGCCGTACAAGATTCTTCCCATTTATGATGGCGATTACTACTCTAGCGACTATGCTTGGGGCTCCCGCACGAGGGATAAGCAAGACGTACTCTTATCTTGAGCATTGCATCATTCGCATTGCTCGAATCCCTAAAGTGAGGCAAAAATTTACAACTCTTGGGTGACTTCGTTGAGGTTTTCTTTTGAAGTAATCTGAAGAGTTTGGAAGGAACTGCAGAAAGTATTTGAGATCAACAAGTCCAGACGGAGTCAAGTCTCCTCAACAATGGCAGTCATTCAGTTCTTCATTGCATTCTCATTCGTAACATTTCATTGTTTGTTTAAGCATTTATAGCATGTAAAAGCTTGTTAATTTCTGAATGAAAATAAAAATACATTGTTTATGTTTGTCTTGAAGAAACCCATTCGTTTTCACTCATAAAATGTTTTTGGCATTACGATACCAACTTTACTAATCTCTTGCTTAGGCAAAGAGCGGAGGGAGAATGATGAAAGACAAAAACGCAAAAATCTCTAATCATGTGTTTTTGAATAAAAAACCCTACTGAGGATGTACAGGCATTGTTTCAAATCCCCAAACACCGGAGATATAAGGGAGATAGACCCTCGTTAACCCCTTTGAGCCTTGAAGTAGGAGTTTCTTTTCTAATCATAAAAAACCCTTATTTTAACCTTGGGGCAGGGTAGTGTTCATTTAACTTGATTGAGTGTTCAAAACTCACCAGAAGGGTATGCATCTAAGGATACAACAATGGTTATCCTCCAAAAGGTGGTTGAGGAATGTCAAAACCGCAATGATTATCCTTAGTCCATCAAGAGATCAAGAGATGACGATACCACAATGGTAATCCTTCATCAAATCAAAGGAATGAGGCGGTCGCAATTACCTCCAACGAATCAAAGATAATGCGAGGTCACACGACTTGTTCAAAAAAAAAAAAAGAGCAAAAAAAAATGGCAAAAAATAATAAGAATAAAAGATGAAAAGAAAATGGCAAAATAAAAAGATGATGAAATTGCCCAGCAAGAACAAAGTCGTGTGATAATGAATCAGTAGAATAAAAGGTGAGCGACCGCCATGTCCAAAAAACCTCATTGATTCCTCAACCATTCCAAATTCCTTGTGAGGGATGAACGCTCGTATCAAGTTAAGTTGAACATAGGAGTGGAGAACATCATGAAGGGGGTGGGTACAAATAATTTTGAGCCTGAAAATCCTTTGTTTTCTAAAAACCGTGAACCCGGCCAAATTACAACCCTTAAAAGTCCTAATTGAAGTAGGGTTTATTTTGAAGGCGCACTCTGACGAGATAACGTTTAACTGACTCCCAATGAAGCGTGACTCATATCCATGTTGGTATCGTATGTTTGCTTTATCTTCCATATGCAAAAAATCGAGGTTGTGTCAACTAGTGATTCGGTTACAAGGGGTCGCAACCTCACTTCACAAAAAAGTTTTACAACTTCAAGACTAACATAGGCTTTGCATTAGAATTACCATTCTTAGAATTAACATTCTTTTGCATGCGAAATATGTGCTTAACATCAAGGAAATTTTCAAGGATGAGAATTAGTGGTTAACTTGATCATGTCAAAGTACAATAGACTTGAGAACTCCGAGGAATAACAGCTAATCATTTCAAATGTTGACCATCAAGGGGCAGATTCTCTAAAAACTCCGTTGGGCATGAACAGTTAATGCTTTCTTTGATTACCTTGAGGGGAAGAGTTTAAAGACTCCGTCGAGCGTGGTGAAGTTGTTCCCATGTTTGTTTGGCATCAAAACAAGGAAAGCTCGAAGATTCTAGTAAGATGTACCTAATCAGGGGCAATTGAATCGAGGTTTGACCTCTCAAAATTGGCATATCTGGGGCAATCAAGTCGAGGAATCTCTCTCAAATTCAACCAATCTGGGGCAGTTACGTCGAGATTTGACAAATCTCTCCAAGGATCCACTGGGGAAATTTCCTTCATGGGTCATGAAACTTGGGGCACGATCTTCTGAGTTTTGGTTGTCCTCTCTCCCTAATCATAGGAGTTTATTTCTCCTGGAACCTTGGTCTCTCCCCAAGCATGGAGTTTATTTCTCCCGAGAGTTTGTTCCATTCCTCAAGCATAGGAGTTTGTTTTCTCCTAGGAGTTGTCCTACTCCCCCATCTGGGTTTCTTATCTGGATTTCTCATCCCCAACATGGTGAATCGAGGGAATCTCCTCAAGCTGGAAATCCTCCAAGCAGTAGCACATGGTGAGAAGTCAGAAATCATTCTTCAAGTCAAAGAAAAGTGCATCTTACAAATCAAAGTCCAATATCTATTGGCACCTCCACATGGTCCTTAACACTAAGGGGATTCTCCCTGGTGTTTACCTCACTAATGCCTTTATTTGGCACTCTGCATATAGTGTTCATTGCATATAACATTGCATCCTCAAAAGCGTAGCATATCCATCAAAATGGAGCATTACGCCATAGAAAAATTCAAACATGCATACAATAAGCCAGATAATACAAATCAGCACTCAATCAAGATGACGATACTCCCCCACATAAAAAGTTGTCCTTACAAAATCCGATTGATATTTGCTACTACATTACAAATCTCCTCCAGCCACGGTGCCGATACTTGGTGTCCTAAATCTCCAAAAGAAGTCTCGTTTTCGCTCTCCAATATGGATCGGATGCAATGTCTTTCTTCGTCAGAATCGTGGTCTCCGAGGTTATTTCCCGTATGCTGCGTGCAGATTAGAGCGCGAATGAGGGTGGGCATTCAACCCATCTCATTTTTCAATCGTTTGAATAATCATACTTAGTGTGTGGCAATTCGAACGATTGCCGCTCTTGAAGAGTTACACCCCGCCTTTGGCCCGAGGGACCGATGTAATTCTTATGCTTCGCAAGCATCAATATCTCCGTAATTCCCAGTGGTTACTTCTATCTTCTTGTCAAGTCTAGTCGTCACTAGTCTTGTTGTGGTTATTTCCCGTGTGCTGCGTGCAAATTAGAGTGCGAATGAGGGTGGGCATTCAACCCATCTCATTTTTCAATCGTTTGAATAACCATACTT
The DNA here is from genome assembly GCF_029867415.1 of Vicia villosa. Lineage (NCBI taxonomy): Eukaryota > Viridiplantae > Streptophyta > Magnoliopsida > Fabales > Fabaceae > Vicia > Vicia villosa. Next base: position 68,306,945 of record NC_081183.1, on the reverse strand, counting down.
GGTGTGTGGCAATTCGAGCGATTGCCACTCTTGATAAGCTACACCCCGCCTTTGGCCTGAGGGATTAATGTAATTCTTATGCTTCGCAAGCATCAACATCTTCGTGATTATATCTTTTGATCGAGTCCAGTCGTCACTAGTCTCCGTGCTCCCTTCCCCCATATGGGAAAACTTTTCAAGTACAACCCCGTGTTGCGAACCCTTGGCCTTCCAACCTGGCCAACCTTTTCAAAGCCCAGTTTCCAACCTGGCAAACCCTTTTAAAGCCCAGTTCCAACCTGGCAAACCCTTTCAAAGCCCAGTTTCCAACCTGGCAAACCCTTTTAAAGCCCAGTTCCAACCTGGCAAACCCTTTCAAAGCCCAATTTTCAACTTGGCAAACCATTTCAAAACCAAACCCCGATGTTGAGTCGTAGATCGCAAGAGGTCTATTTCCTTTCTGTCCTGAAGATCGTACGAGATCCTCTCCTGATGTCGAGTCGATGTTGAGTCGTAGATCGCAAGAGGTTTATTTCCTTTCTGTCCTGAAGATCGTACGAGATCCTCTCCTGTTGTCGAGTCGATGTTGAGTCATAGATCATACGAGATCTTATTCTTTCAGTCCTGAAGATCATGCTTAGGTCTTCTCCTGGTGTCGAGTCGATGTTGAGTCATAGATCGTACGAGATCTTATTCTTTCAGTCCTGAAGATCATGCTTAGGTCTTCTCCTGGTGTCGAGTCGATGTTGAGTCATAGATCGTACGAGATCTTATTCTTTCAGTCCTGAAGATCATGCTTAGGTCTTCTTCTGGTGTCGAGTCGATGTTGAGTCATAGATTGTACGAGATATTATTCTTTCAGTCCTGAAGATTATGCTTAGGTCTTCTCCTGGTGTCGAGTCGATGTTGAGTCATAGATCGCTACGAGATCTTATCTTTTCAGTCATTGTTTCACACAACCATTCTCTTTGAAAACCCTGTATTGGCACCGTTACCACGTTACAAGCTATCACCGTTCAACCATTACTCGCTGCAAATATTTCCATCAGAAAAATAAAAATCTCTTTCCCCAGCAGATATCAAAACAAAAGGAAAAATAAGGATAACATTTACACCATCTTCTCTTTGGGACAAATTTCTGGTACTTTGATATTTAATCTTCTTCTACCTTGAATGCTCGAAAGGCTAGCGCCAATCTCACCTTCAGGTTTAAGACGATTAAATAGGGGCAGCTGTCATACCCCAAATTTGTCCTACCCTTAATTTCTAACTGGTTTAGGCTTCGCATCCATGTACATACCTCCCATTAGGTCATTTAACACATCATGCATCATTAATCAATAAATCTGGTATGTGGTCGAGGATCATGGTAATTAGGGTTCTTTGTGGCTTTAAGGCTGTCATCTCAAGTAACTCTTTCATCGTCAACATGCACCTAAGGCAAATGGATTAGGGTTTCTTATTCATCATGATTGAGCTGGTTGACTTCCATCTACTAAGGCTATTTGGTTTAAGGTTTCATGTCACTTGGAGCTTATGGGGTGGATTGTGAGAGAACGATTCATGGTACAAGGCATAAGAGACAAAAGTTTCTCTATGGTTCAAAACACGTCCTTCACTTCAATACTTGTGGCTTGTAATGCAAGCTACTTGGTCAAAGTTTAGATAAGTCATTGAAATCGATTTGGAGATTAACGGCTTAAAATCATAAAAAGAAAGAATAAAGAGAAAGGTGAATATTCATGCGGTTTCTTGGTACGAGTTGCAAGGTATCAAGGCATTATCATTTCGATGCAAGTGTCAAGAGTTCTCCAAGTTACAAATGCCATCACGTATCCAACGTTACAAGATGAAAGATGAAGAAGATTTGACACTACAAATTTACCACTTGATTCAAGTTTGGCCAATTGAAGAATTTAAATATGGGAATATCAAGTGAAGTACAATGGAGGGAAAACTCAAGATTTGAATAAAGTTACAAAGAGCCAAATTACATTTCCAAAGTTCAAATACATTACAATTACCAAGAATACATCACAAAAAAAATACACAGAATTACATAAAAATTCCAACTTTGACTTTTGTCAATAGTTGACTTTTGGGTCAACTGTTGACCGAGTCAGACCTTGACTATGTTGACCAAAGTCAAACTGAGTCTGAACCCTCACACGAATCTTCAAAAGGCTTTAGCTTCTGCTTGGTCTTCAAAGTTCCAAAGTGCTTCATGGGCAAAACCTCATATTATACCCAGGTGACTACTACAAGCTCTGGTTGAATTCCATGTCATGCTTTCACAACTTGAAGCTCATCACCATAACCAACCGAAACTAACCTGCATCAAAGCAGACCACAACAGAATCATGTTCAGGCAGCAATCAGGAGAAAAAGTCTAAACCTGTACAATTCAAAACAATCACACCATACCCTACAGCCTGCAGGTTCAAAGAAAAAGAAGCTATTCCAAATAAAACCAAATGCACACATGTTCATATCTATTTCCATGTACATCCACTGCAAATACATCCATCAACACAAGCTTGGAAAGATACACACATACCAGAATTTCTAAACTCATTCCTACAGTTACTAACAATTTCTAACATTACAAAAACCAGTACAACCATATACCTTTCAATAACCACACATAACCTGCTACATTCAAACCACATCACTGCTAATGAAATCCAGCCCTGCACATATTCGCATAACCAGCTCCATACACATCAGAGAAAGATAAGACGAGTCTCGAAACCATTCAAACATACACATTCAGGTTAGAAGTAATCCAGCAATTCACTACACCACATATCCAATGTTTAAACCATTTCCAAACCTATCAAAACAAAGTAAAACAGTTATACATTCAATTCAAAACCCGATTCTAACTTTCTTAATTTCCTTCATTCTCTACTCTCACAAACCATAACAAAGGACTGATGGGGTCAGAACCAAAAAACCTGCATAATAAACAACCACAAAAATTCATATCAAACCAAAGAAAAAGAAAACAGCCAGCCCTGCATACTTACAAAAATAAAACTCAGTTTCAAATAACAGAACCAAGTAACTCAATAACAAATTCTCACTTTCAAACCATTTGTAACTAACCCCAACCACTTTGTAACAAACCTCTAACTGTCAAAACAGTATTAACCAACTCACACTTCAGCTTACAACTGCAATAACCAACTCTCTAACCATTTAATCCTCACCCTCCAATTCATAACCGGAAGTCATCATCTAATGGCTCAGAATCACCTCCCTCTAACTGAATTCAACTTCCCTCTTCAACCTATATAACTGAACCTCTCTCCCTGATTCAACCTTCACGCCATTTTTTCATTCACCACCTTCACTCCTTCTCTTCACACGCCATTCTCTTCCATTCACTCTCTCTCCATAATCATCTTCAACCTCCTTCAATCACCATCACTTCTGCAACTTCTCTTCTTTCACTCTCTGCAACTACTCTCCATCTCCTCCATCAACGCTCTCCACTTCACCTTCACTATACGCTCAAATCGCCACTGTTGCTAGAGTCTCAACCTCTGAGATTCTAACAACAGAGCTAAACTCCACTCAATCCTCTCTCAACTCATCCTCACAACGCAACGACCGCACAAGAACCTCAGCACCATCGCAGAAGGAAAAATAGAAAAAGAAGAAGAAGAAGAAGAAACAGAAAAAGGAGAAGAAGAAGAATCGTATAACAGAAAAAGCAATAAAAAACTCACCTCAAAAATCTGAGCAATCGAAGAATCAACAACAACATCAACATCATCTTCATCCGCAACAACAATCAAACTTCGGTTCGTAACCACGTTCAACTTCATCGTCGCAACTACATAGCAACAACATCTCGATGTATTCACAAGCTGACGAGTTGCAAGGATTAGAAAAGAAGAAGAAGATAATGTCGAAGCGCCTCTCCATCGCTGAATGATGCGTATGTGTGTGTTTGGTGCTCTGTTTCTGTGATTACGAAGGCGACGATCTACCATCAAGGACAAAGAGAGACTGAGAGTGAGGGACATCGGAAAGAGGAGAGTTGAGATCACCTTTCTCCAACTCATGGCGGAGGAAGGCTTCGATCAGAGAAGAGAAGGATGTTGTTACCGTCTCTGGCCGCCGTTCGCGAGAAAGAGGGACTTCCGAAAGAAGACGGCACTGGAACGAGTGTGCTGCGAAGATTTTTGACCGGAGTAAGGTTGAGAGGACGCTGTTGAACAGATCGGAGAAGAAGAGTTTCCGACCATTCCGCCGCCGCTGTTCATGAAGAGAAGAATACGAACTTTCAACTTCAATGGTCACAAATCAGCGTTACCCTAATTCCTCTTCTAGTTTTTTTAATTTTTTTAGTTTTAATTTTTTTTTATTTTAATTGAACATTAAAATCAGAATAATACAAAATCTTTGGGCCTGTACCGGAATTCAACTTTACACCTCCCCCATCTGGCCCGTACCTCATCACGTTTTTGGCTGATAAACTCAATGCAAAAAAACTGCTGATGGGCCAATCTGCTTAGGCCCAGCGCTTACTTCTCCCTGCACCTTAATTCAGTTTACACCCTCTGGGTTCACTTATCTTCTTTTTAGAATTAGGTTTTTTCTTATTTTTAGATAATAAATGCATATAAAATCAATAAAACTTGTTAGTTTTTTTAGCCACTTTTAGGTTATTTTTTACATTTTAGCCACTTTTAGGTTATTTTTTACATTTAAGTTCTTTCATAAAAACCCATAAAAATAGTAGTATTTTTAGGTTATTTTTTGCACTTAATTTTGAGTGGTTTCTTATATACTTTTGTGCTAATTTTGTATGTTTGTGTTTACATTGGTTTTGGCCTATAACTTTGGCCTATGTTAATATCATTTTTAATGCTCTTTTTTAGAATTGTTACCATAACATTAGAGTTAGATTAGAATAACACTAGGCTTAGAAATTAAGCTAGTCCCCCACTTTTCATTCTTTTTCTTTTTCAACATTAAAACACTTAATAAATACCCAAATAAAATCCCCTTTAAAAAATACAAAGAAAATACTTAAAACACTAATAAAAAGTGAAAATCATTAAAAAGGGAATGGAAGCTTGGATCTCCCTTGCTTTAGGGAATCATTCGAGTGCCTGGATTTCCCTTGCTTTAGGGTTCCATTCGGGCGTAAGTTCCCAAATTCTAAAAAACACAAACCATAGAGTAACTCGAGTTTCCCTTGCTTTAGGGATTTCCTCGAAATACTCAAACTCTCTCTCTTCTCTCCTTTCTTAAGGGCATTGTTATCTCCGCTCTATTGCATCCTAGGCTGTCCCCTTATGCAAGAGCGCGAGCGTTAACTCCGCCCAACTAAAAAACACAAAAACAAACAAAACTATGGAGCCGAACTACGTCGCTCTGATTCTTGAAAAGGATACGTAGGCATCAAGTCGCGGGGCTTGAACGAGCACACTTGTAAATATTCCTTCTTTTCCCCGTATTTCCTTTGCATTCATTCACATTTAGACATAGACATAGTATACACCCTTTAGATATAAACAAACATAGGTGGATACCATCAAGTACGATGGGCGTGAGGGGTGCTAGCACCTTCCCCTTGCGTAACCGACTCCCGTACCTTGATTCTCTGGTCGCAAGACCCTGTTCTTACCCTTTGTTAGGTTTTCTGATATTCCTTTCCCTTATGGGATAAATATATTGGTGGCCACTCTATTCATTTTTCGCGAGCGTGCGACAGGTGTGAAGCGAGAATCTTTGAATGATGAGCCTGTTAAGACTACCAATCCCGATGTTGACAATATTGTGGGGACCAGTAAGGTTACAAGAAGCGGAAGGATTTTCTTCCGGGAAATCTCTCCATATGCTAATACATTGACCCGTATTCCTGTCTCTGATACAACTGCTGATGTGCGAGGTAAGGGACCAGTGCTGGAACCAGTTCAGACCCCAGTTGAAGCCACTGCTGAAGATATTTCTCAAAAAGATACTAAAACCCAGCGATATGGTGGTAAATGCTTTCGATGGGTCGAAGAGTACGGTCTATAGAGAGGTTGAGCTCCCGATCAGAGTGGGTTCTCAGACTTACAATTCCTTGTTCTACGTGATGGACATCCACCCCTCTTATTCTTGCTTACTTGGGCGCCCGTGGATACATGGGGCAAGTGTTGTGACATCTACTTTGCATCAGAAGCTGAAGTACCCCGCAAATGGCAAAATCGTCATTGTACATGGGGAGGAAGAATATGTGGTTAGCTATGTGAATGAGTACAAGTATGTCAAAGTGAACGGATAATTCATTAAGACTCCTTGCCACACTTTTGAATTGGTTCCTCAGGTTGTCTCTGCTGCCAAGCACACCCCTACTGTTCCTAAAGTTACCAGTATCCCTCCGACAATGGCTTCTTTGAAGAATGCTAAGGTTGTGGTCGGAGAAGGTGGTTGTACTGTTTGGGGCCAACTAATTGACGTCCCTTATAAGTTTGACAAGCTTGGGTTAGGTTGTACTACTGGAACTCAAAAGAGTAATCATCACACCCGTCCTGGAGCATTAATGTCCCACTTCATCAGTAAGGGAGTCAATGCTTTAGAAGATGGTGAGAGCAACTGCAATCTAGACAAGTGGATCTTTCCTACACCTGACAATGGGCTGAACAACTAGAAGACCAAAGATGTTATCTCTATCTCCTTCAACCAGGAGTAATTGCAATTTTCCTAATTTTGTTGTTTTTTCTTTTCCAAGTTTTGGTTATGTAATTCAAACAATAAACTTTAAAGCCTTGTGCCTTGCCTGAGGCACAATGGTCCATTTGTTAGGGCTTACCATTTCATAATCATATTTCATTCAAATAAATCATTGGACGTTTAACATTCAAATTGTGCACTTTATGTTTTTGTCCTTTTATATTTTAAATAGCTATGTGTTCTTACACACACCCAAGTAATACACTGCAGATTCACATCCATTTTGGATCCCATTGATAACAACTCTGCTATTGCCAATTATGACTTTGATATTCCGATCTACCAAGCTGAGGATGAAGGCGAGGAAGATTGTGAAGTTCTTAGAGAACTTGCCAAACTATTAGAGCAAGAAGAAAAGACTATACAGCCGCACGAAGAACCGATTGAAGTTGTGAATCTTGGTACTGACGAAGAAAAGAAAGAAGTCAAGTTAGGCGCTAGGTTGGAAGACAGTGTAAAACAGAGACTGATTCAGATGCTACGTGACTATGTTGAGATATTCGCTTGGTCCTACGAAGACATGCCCGATCTTGATACTGATATTCTGGTGCACCGCCTACCGATCAAGGAAGATAGTCCTCCAGTTAAGCAGAAGCTACGAAGAAGTAGATTGGATATGGCTAAGAAAATTAAAGACGAAGTCGAGAAACAGTTTAATGCTGGGTTTTTGAAGGTAGTTAGTTATCCACCATGAATCGCCAATATTGTGCCCGTGCCTAAGAAAGATGGGAAGGTCAGAATGTGTGTCGGCTATAGAGATCTGAATCGAGTAAGCCCAAAAGATGATTTTCCTCTGCCTCACATCGATACACTGGTCGATAATACTGCACAATGCAAAGTGTTTTCCTTCATGGACAGTTTCTCCGGGTACAACTAGATCAATAAGCCACTAGAAGACATGGAGAAGACAACCTTCACAACACCTTGGGGACCTTTTGTTACAAAGTTATGCCTTTTGGTTTGAAGAATGCAGGGGCAACATAACAGCATGCAATGGTAGCCTTATTCCATGATATGATTCATCAAGAGATAGAAGTTTATGTGGATGATATGATTGCAAAGTCTAACACTGAAGAAGAACACCTCGTTCATCTACAAAAGCTCTTTGACAGGTTAAAGAAGTACATATTAAGATTGAATCCGAACAAGTGCACCTTTGGGGTAAGACCCGGCAAGCTCTTTGGTTTTGTCGTCAATAGTAAGGGTATTGAAGTTGACCCTGCCAAGGTTAAAGCAATTCAGGAGATGCCTGTACCTCGTGCCGAGAAAGAAGTCAGAGGCTTCTTGGGACGTTTGAATTACATTGCAAGAACTATTTCTCATCTATCAACCACGTGTGTGCCAATCTTCAAACTATTGAGAAAAGATAAAGTGGAAAGATGGAACGACGAATGCCAGTTAGCCTTTGACAAAATCAAGGAGTACCTCTAAGAAACTCCAATTCTAATGCCATCAGTTGATGAAGACCTCTGATAATGTACCTGATAGTATTAGAGAATTTGATAGGGTGTATGCTGGGGAAACATGAAGAGTCTGGTCGAAAAGAGCATGCAATATACTACCTTAGCAAAAAGTTTACCGACCGTGAAACAAGATACTCACTGCTCGAGAAAACTTGCTGTGCTTTGGCATGGGCTGCTCGCCGACTAAGACAGTATATGTTGAACCATACCACTTTATTGATCTCTAAAATGGACCCTATCAAGTATGTGTTTGAGAAGCCTACTCTCTCCGGACGAATAGCAAGATGGAAAATCAAATTGACAGAGTATGACATCCAGTATACCACACATAAGGCAATCAACGGAAGTGTACTAGCTGATCATTTGGCTCATCAAACGGTAGACGACTATCAGTCCATAAATTTTGAGTTCCGAGATGAAGATATTATGCTTGTTACTGATTATGATGAGCCTGGTCCGAATGAAGGACCTGAGCCGGGATCCCGATGGAATATGGTTTTTGACAGAGCTTCAAACGCACTTGGCAATGGTATTGGTGCTATGATTATCTTCCCCGAAGGTGGTCATATGCCATTCACTCCAAGACTATGTTTTGACTGCACTAACAATATGGACGAATACGAAGCGTGCATCATGGGTCTCAAAGCTGCAATCGACTTGAGAATCAAGTTTCTAGGGGTGTATGGGGACTCGGCCTTGGTAATCAGTCAGATCAAAGGAGAATGGGACACGAAACACCCTAATCTTATCCCTTACAAGGAACATGTGTTAACTTTGATCCCTTATTTCGAATAGATTACCTTTGAGCATATCCCACGAGAAGAGAACCAATTGGCAGACGCATTGGCTACTATGTCATCTATGTTCAAAGTCAGGTGGGACAATGAGGCGCCCATGATCACTATTGAAAGACTGGATGAGCCGGCACATTGTTGTGAGATTGTTACGGAGGAAGTAGACGAGAAACCTTGGTTCTACGAAGTAAAAAGATACCTTGAAAATCAGGAATATCCTGAAGGGGCATCCATCAACGACAAGAAGTTTCTAAGAAGGTTCTCTACCAAGTTCCTCCTGAGTAATGGAATCCTATACAAGCGTAATCATGACTCGACTCTGCTTTGTTGTGTGAGAAAGAAGGAAGCAGAAGAGATTATGGAAGACATGCATGACAGTATTTTTGGAACTCATTCCAATGGACATACCATGGGTAAAAAGATCTTAAGAGCAAGCTATTACTGGTCCACCATGGAAACTGACTGCCACCATCATTCCAGGACCGGCCATAAGTGTCAGATCTACGCTGACAAAGTGCATGTGCCTCCGATTCCACTAAACATGTTGACTGCTCCTTGGTCTTTCACAATGTGGGGCATTGATATGATTGGAGAAATCAAACCTACTACCTCTAATGGGCATCGCTTTATGCTTGTGGAAATTAACTACTTTACGAAGCGGGTGGAAGCTGTAGCAACCTGCCTAAAAATTTAGCTTTTAGAGTCGCCACCTATTCTACCAAGGCGAATAGGAAACCCTACGCAATTAAGAGATCAGGGTAAGATACTATATTCAGGTCGAGGGAAGGTGTTAGGCACCCTCAACCCTTTCCTATTGGCTTTGAATCTAAGGTAAAGGTTTGTGGCTAAAATTATTGAAGTTTATAGGTAAGGAAATGAATAAGGGGAAAATTGAGATTTTAGGGAAGGGGGACTCGCCTTGTTGCCAAGTGCCTACGTATCTCCTTATGGAGAATCAGAGTCAACGTAGTTCGGGAAGGGTTGTACGCCATTTAAAGTTTGAATTTGATTAGAGATGTATTTCTTAGAGGCTTTTTAGTTAGCCTATCGCAGTTTGTTTTGTCTTGTAATTTGAATGGATTTTAGAATTATTAGGGTTTAGGGCGTACAACCCTGATTTGGCACAACTAACCGCAATGATCAATAGGTTTGATCACCATAGTTAAAAGATTAAGGATTTGCATTGTTACCAATTCAAATCGATTAATTCGATTATCACTAACAACAACTTATTGTATTTTATTATTTTATGAATTTCGCGTTTTATATTGTTACCTCTCATAATCGATTAGCACGACTACAAATAATAACAAATTAAATTAAATAATGAGGCAAGATTAATCACCACAATCAATAAGATGATTGCAGCCATTTAATCGAATTTAGTTTGATTTTTATTTTAATTAAAATGGTATTTTAATTGAAATTATTGTTAACTACAGCGATTAATCGATTTAATCGGCGCGAATAACAAATTAAAAATATTTAAATATAAATGTCATATTTTTATTCTATAAATGAAATAATTTTAATATAATTATTAATTATCAAAACTAATAATTTAATTACAAGAAAACAAATTAATTAGATTTTTATTAAGTTTTTATTCAGTGTGGTTATATGGAGAGTATATTGTGTAGGCATTAAATCTGGAGCGTTGGATTAGATTTGATGGAGATTGGATGGCAGGATCCTGAGGGACTATGGTGAGGTCTATGGCTAAAGGCGCATGGGATCAGAGTTTGAAAATTCAGAAAAATATATGTGAGGGTGCAGGGATCGAACCCACACCCTTAGGCTTAACCAGCGTCCCCCAACCAACTCAGCTGCGCGCTTATGCTGTCCAAGATATGAGTGCAACAATATAAATAAAAAGACAAAGGAACAACTGGACACACGCGCGCGAAATTTCAAACGGGCTAATAGGATGAGGACACCTCATCATCTTCCTCGCACAGACCTTCAACCCTGGTACAATTAGCTACGATTTTGCTATGTTTCCCTACGTAGCAAACCAGACTACAAAAATAACGAATAGGCCATGCATTCACATAAATATTTCGCGACACTTGAAATCGTTTCGTCTCAGCCATGCGAATTTGATCATATATTCATTTTGACCTAATTTCATCCCTATAAGAAACCCCCAAAACGAACCCTAAAAGCTTGGATCGGCCTCTAATGGCCGATCACTCTATAGCGCGCAAAACTCAACCAAACGATCCAGAATCAATCATAGCGATCAGGAGAGACCAAACACACAATTAAAACAACATGAACATGAGTATACGATGCCAATCGATCCAAGATTCAGAAAGACCTACCTTGAACAATTGGAGGCAATTCTGGGGGTGCTGATGAAGTGCGAGTATCCAGACACGTTCCTAATCCCTCAACGAAGCTATTGCAACTTTCAAATTGGAATGAAACGGCCTAATTCCCTGAAACCGATCTTGAGTTTCTTGGAGAATTTTTGTGTTCTTGCAAGTTCTCTTCTCTGCAGATTTTCCGACCCCTAGTCTCTTGGCTAGTGTTTACTACTTATAGGAGAATAGAATTAGGGTAAATCTTTGTCCAAAACCTCACTTAAATCCAATCTTCCTAATTTGAGAAATTGATTTTATTTCTTGCACTTTAAGCTACTATTTTTGGCCCAATTTGTATTAATTTCCTTCTCCAATCAATGTGCACGAAATTATATTATATTTGATCATTAATTCTGATTGGAAATCAAACAAAAATCAGATTTTAACAAAATATTTGATTTTTAGTGTTTATTAAATCATAAAAATGAAATAAAAAACATATTAATTCAAATATAATGCTAATTTTCGTGGCAAGTGGTTTTTGGGCATGCTAATAGCTTGTGGACCAAGTTTGTATGAAAATACTATGGGCCCTTTTGCAAAGTTTCTCCATTTGAACCCTCCTTTTTCACATTTGGTCCCTAAAAAGTACCTAACTTTGATCAAGCGTGTCTCCTTCAATTTTTGAGCTATGAGGGAGTTCTAATACTTTTTAGAAACCTCAAGAGGTCCTCTACAAGCCACTTTGGAACATATTTTTCATTTGAAGCTTTTATCCTGATCATAATCTCTTTGGGAAAAAGACTGCTTTTGAAGGATGCCTTAGAATAACCTGTAATCTTTTGCTTTGTATCTCTTAAATGAAGCAATTTTGGTCTTGGCTTGTGAGACACAAAGTTGTAGAGAATCCAATTTCCTTCAAAATAGGCTTTGAGTGGGGGATTTCTGATGTTCCATACGAAAGTTATGCCCAGTCAAAGTTGGGTTGACTTTCTCCTAAGAAACCCTAATTTGAACCTTTTTGTATTTGTTCATCTCTGAGTTTCTATTAATGGAATCATGATCAATTCTTGATCAAATGATGGTTATGCACCCCATACTTGATGTTTGCCCAATGATTACGGTTTGAATCATGCCTTGATTATGATTGACCTTTCAATTTGAATCAGTTGACTGTGAATTATCTGGATCATTTGAATGAGCCATATCTTTGAGATTTGGACTTGCCTTTGTTATGAGAGAAGTGTGGGAGGTAAATTTTGGGGTATGACAGCTGCCCCTATTTAATTACCTTGGATTGGGTGACAAGAGGGTGTGTAGACCTCGCGTCGTTCCGATCGAAGAGTTATTAAATACTGGAAGGCCCCTAAATTTGCCTTGAGCTTGAGTATGGATGAAGCGAAATGTCCTGCTAAAGCCTGAGTCTTACATAGCGAGGACCTCTGTTGGTTGTGTAATCGGCTTGCTATGGCCAGCAAGCCTCCGTAGTTTGTGGATCCCTCACTTACCATAGTGCTTGTAAGCTACTCGCATTTTGTGAACCTCTCACTTACCATAGTGCTGGTAAGCTACTCGCAGTTTGTGAACCTCTCACTTACCATAGTGCTGGTAAGCTACTCGCAGTTTGTGAACTTCTCACTTACCATAGTGCTGGTAAGCTACTCGCAGTTTGTGAACTTCTCACTTACCATAGTGCTGGTAAGCTACTCGCAGTTTGTACCTCTCACTTACCATAGTTCTGGTAAGTTACATCGCAGTTTGGACCCCAATAGGATTGCTTGCTATAGTTCTAGCAAGTTCACCTGCACCGACGGGGTTATCTGCAAGTGTTGTTGCAGAATTTACCTGTGTCAAATTTTTGTTCCTGTAAATGCGTATGCATTATGTTTATATGTTGTGCATATGCCCCTGTTGTTTGTATAATGCGTATGTATGAATGCTTACACATGTGTATGTTGCATGTATATTGATGAACGTATGTATTAATGTATATATGATACCCCCTACATTTATCACTCATCTCCTTATCACCCATTGCTTTTGTTTAACCCCTTTTTCTTTTGAATTGTTTGTGACTTTCTGGCTCAGTCTGATTAATCCATTGATACCATCCTTTGTAATGATATTCTGCTAGATTTAAGTGATCGCATCGCGGGGCGTTTGTAGCCTTCCGGAGTTTTCATAGTCTTATTATATTGCTTTTGTGTTGAAAGTTTGTAAGTTTCTCATGTTAAATCCATGTTAAAAGTTTATAAAAATAAATTATCCTTTGCAAATGGTATTGAAATTAGAAATGAAGCGCAGTATGCAAAAAGAAAATTTTATTGATATTGCCTTGAATCGGCGGGTGTACAAAAATGCAGAGAAAGAAAATGACAAATGGAAATGATATTAATACTGCCGTTGCCCTTTTTGTTATCGAGGGCCCCAATAATCCTTCGACTTCAGAAGTAGATGATTGCACGATACCCTATCTTTCATAGTTTGCCTTCGGCTTATGTCCGGTAATCCTGCTTTTGCTAGGCATAGTACTTCTTGACCGCGTCTGAGTTGATTGGGTGCGGTAGCTCATCCCCATCCATTGTAGTGAGGACTAATGCCCCTCCTGAGAACACCGTTTTTACAATGTATGGACCTTCATAGTTTGGTGTCCATTTTCCACGAGCGTCGAGTCGAGGTAGCAGTATCTTCTTGAGGACAATGTCACCTTCTTTGTAGGTTCGAGGTCGGATCTTCTTATCGAACGCTTTTTTCATTCTCTTCTGATAGAGTTGTCCATGACACAAAGCTGTCAGTCGCTTTTCTTCAATGAGATTAAGCTGATCCAAACGAGTTTTTACCCATTCCGATTCTTCTAACTTTGTGTCGGCTATGACTCTTAGTGACGGGATCTCCACTTCGATTGGGAGGACAGCTTCCATACCGTAGACTAGGGAAAAGGGGGTTGCCCCTGTAGACGTACGCACCGAGGTTCTATAACCGTGTAAGGAGAATGGGAGCATTTCGTGCCAATCCTTGTATGTTTTCACCATCTTTTGTATTATCTTTTTGATATTTTTGTTTGCAGCTTCGACAGCGCCGTTCATTTTAGGCCTGTATGGTGAAGAATTGTGGTGTTCGATCTTGAACTCCTCGCACAGCTCCCTCATCATGTTATTGTTCAGATTCGACCCATTATCGGTGATAATCCTGTTTGGAACCCCATACCGACATATGATATTATGCTTGATGAACCGAGTGACTACTTGTCTCGTCACGTTGGTGTAAGAGGCAGCTTCGACCCATTTGGTGAAGTAGTCTATGGCAACCAATATAAATCGATGTCCATTCGAAGCTTTAGGTTCTATCATCCCTATCATGTCGATTCCCCACATTGCAAATGGCCATGGTGAACTCAGAACGTTCAACGGGTTTGGTGGTACGTGCACCTTGTCAGCGTAGATCTGGCACTTGTGACAGGTCTTTGCATATTGGAAACAGTCGGCCTCCATTGTCAACCAGTAATACCCTGCTTGCAGTATCTTTCTAGCCATTGAGTGTCCGTTTGCATGGGTCCCAAAGGTTCCTTCATGTACCTCCCTGATAATCTCCTTGGCCTCGTTTTTATCTACACATCTCAACAACACTGAGTCATAGTTCCTTTTGTATAAGATGCTTCCGCTTAAGAAGAACTTGGATGCAAGTCTTCTCAGTGTCTTTTTATCAATTGTTGAGGCATTCTCCGGGTATTCCTGTTTTTCCAGATACATTTTTATGTCATGGTACCATGGTCTGTTGTCGGAATGCTCCTCAATCGCAAGGCAATAGGCAGGTTCATCGAAGTGTCTAACAGTTATCCGTGGTTCATGGTTTGGCCAGGTCACCTTGAACATAGAGGAGAGCGTTGCTAGTGCATCGGCTATTTGATTTTCTTCCCTCGGGATATGAGTAAAAGTGATAGTATCAAATTCAGCCGTCAACTCCAGAATAAGGTCTCGGTATGGGATTAGTTTTGCATCTCGAGTGTCCCATTCTTTGTTGACTTGATGGATTACCAATGCTGAGTCTCCGTATACATCAAGGAGTTTGATCCTTAGGTCGATTGCAGCTTCTAACCCCAATATGCATGCTTCGTATTCTGCAATGTTGTTGGTACAGTCGAAACATAGTCTTGCGGTGAAGGGTAAGTGCCGGTCATCGGGAGATGTCAATACTGCCCCTATGCCATGTCCTAGTGCATTTGAGGCACCGTCGAACATGAGTTTCCATACCAAACTCGGTTCGGGTCCCTCGTCGGGTCCTGGTATTTCATAGTCTCTTACTAGCATAATATCCTCATCAGGGAAGTCGAACTTCATAGATTGGTATTCCTCGAGGGGTTGGTGAGCAAGATGTTCTGCCAATACACTCCCTTTTATTGCTTTTTGAGTTACATACTGTATGTCGTATTCGGACAACAACATTTGCCACCTTGCAATTCTACCCGTGAGCGCCTGTTTTTCGAACACGTATTTTAAAGGATCCATTCTCGATATTAGCCATGTGGAATGATTTAGCATATATTGCCTTAGACGTTTGGAGGCCCATGCTAGGGCACAACATGTCTTTTCCAATGGTGAATACCGAGATTCGCAATCCGTGAATTTCTTACTGAGGTAGTAGATAGCGTGTTCTTTCCTGCCTGTTTCATCTTGTTGGCCCAGTACACACCCCATAGATCTTTCAAGTACTGTGAGGTACATGATCAGCGGTCTTCCGGGTACGGGAGGTAAAAGTATCGGTGGTTCTTGTAAGTAGTTCTTTATAGTTTCAAAGGCTACCTGACAATCGTCGTTCCACTTGATAGGTTGATCCTTCCTGAGTAGTTTGAATATAGGCTCGCATGTAGCTGTTAAATGTGAAATGAACCTTGAGATGTAATTCAATCGGCCCAGGAAACCTCGCACTTCTTTTTCTGTTTTTGGAACGGGCATCGCCTGTATGGCTTTTACTTTATCAGGATCGACCTCTATACCTCGCTGGCTTACAATGAATCCCAACAGCTTTCCCGATCTTACACCAAACGTACACTTGTTTGGGTTTAACCTTAGCTTGTACTTCTTTAAGCGTTCGAACAACTTATGTAGATTTGTGATGTGTTCTTCTTCTGTGCCGGATTTGGCGATCATATCATCTACATATACTTCGACCTCTTTGTGAATCATATCATGGAATAGTGTGGCCATGGCTCTTTGATATGTTGCCCCTGCATTTCTCAATCCAAAAGGCATCACTTTGTAGCAGAAGGTGCCCCAAGATGTCATGAAGGTGGTCTTTTCCATATCCTTAGGGGCCATCTTGATTTGATTATATCCGGAGAACCCATCCATAAAGGAGAACACCGAAGCTTGTGCTGTATTATCCACCAAGATATCTATATGTGGTAGTGGGAAATCATCTTTTGGACTTGCTTTATTTAGATCCCTGTAGTCTACACACATGCGCACCTTCCCGTCTTTCTTAGGAACTGGCACTATGTTTGCAATCCATGGTGGGTAATCAACTACCGCAAGAAACCCGGCATCGAACTGTTTGAGCACTTCTTCCCTAATCTTACTGTCCATATCTGGTCGAACCCTTCTGCGCTTTTGCCTGACCGGCGCACACCCTTCTTTGAGAGGTAACCTGTGTACCACGATGTCTGTATCCAACCCCGGCATGTCACGGTATGACCAAGCAAAAATCTCTGCATACTTGTGGAGGAGCTTGGTTAGCGTTGCTTTTACGTCCTTACCTAGCGTTGCTCCGATCTTAATGTTCTTGGGTTCTTCATCCGTTCCCAAGTTTATGATTTCAATGGCCTCTTGTGGAGGGAGCATGCTTTTGTATTCGTTATCCACTAACCTTGACAACTCTTCCGGAAGTTCATCGTCTTCCTCATCCCCTTCTTCAGCCTGATTAGCGAGAGCCTCGAGTTTGTATAGAGTCTCAGCAGTATTATTATCGGTGGTGTTAAGTGATCTGCACATGTTTTATGTTTTGTTTTCTTTTAGTATGCAGATGTGAATGTGCTTTGTTTGTGCAAGAAATTTATTTGTCATTTTCAGAAATGGAAAAGGAATAAATGCGAGAAAAGACAATGTTTTCAATACCAAAATGCAAAGACAATTTTATTAATAAACTTCGAACTTGAAAGTAAATGGGGCCCTTACAAACTAGCTCTATGCTTCGGGCGAGGCATGAGCGTTATTGTTTTTCTTTATTTGAAAAGGGAAATAAAACACACAAAAGCAAATTACTTTGAAATGAAAACTATCTCCGGTATCTCCATGCTTGTCCAATTCTGAAGTTGTTCCCCTGGTCTGATTTCTCGAATGAAGTTGGACGTCCTTTCTCGAGAATCCTGGTTGGACACCATAGCCACATGTTCATACCCACCAGTCACAAAAGTTTGCATTATTGGGGGAAATTGTTGTTCCTCCTTTTTGATGCTTTTGAACTTGGTGGGTTGATACCCTAACCCCAGGCGATCTTTCTTCTCCAAAACCTCTGGCAGCTTGCCCCAGCCTTTAATATCTGCATCCTGCAGATCTTTCCATGATGTTACCGCCCTTCTTATCTTCTCCACTGGTAGTGTGATAGCAGTTGCAATTTCTAGTGCTTGAAATGCGGTACCCAATGCTTCGTCTCCAGCCTCAATATATCTGTATGAATTTAGATTGCTGACAAATATATCCTCTTCTCCATTGATGGTTACTATAGAGTTCCCATTCACAAATTTTAATTTCTGATGGAGGGTAGAGGTAACTGCCCCAGCTGCGTGGATCCAAGGGCGTCCTAGTAGGCAGGTATAAGCTGGCTCAATTTCCATCACTTGGAAATTGATGCAGAAGGTATGAGGGCCAATTACAACGGGCAGATCCACTTCTCCCAACACCGGACTTTGTGATCCATCGAAAGCTTTTACCACCAGACGGCTTGGTCTGACTACCAGTCCTTCTAAGGCTATCTTGTCAAGTGTTGCTTTTGGCATCACATTTAAAGAGGACCCTGTGTCAATCAAAACTCTAGCTAGATGAGCCTTCCCACACTGCATGGAGATATGCAAGGCTTTGTTGTGTGACTTTCCTTGTAGGGGTAGCTCATTGTCACTGAAACCTAGACATGCCCCAGCAGTTAGATTGGCCACCATCCCGTCAAATTGATTGATTGTGATGTCCTTAGTTACATGGGCAGCGTTTAGGATCTTCATAAGAGCATCTCGATGTTTCTCAGAGTGTATCAATAGTGATAAGAGCGATATCTTAGATGGTGTCTGTTGCAACTGATCTACCACTCTATAATCACTCTTCTTAATCAGAGCGAGAAACTCCTCAGCATCTTTGTTAGAAGTTTCTTTATCCTTAGGTTCAGACTCGTCACTTGGTCTCATGACTACTTGTTCTCCAGATTGCGTCAAGTTTTCACTAGGCTTTGGTTGTACTTGCGCAGTTTTGAATATGCGCCCACTACGGGTCATGCCTCCAGGTCCAACGATGCTTGATACTGCAGTATTAGTATCGGTCTCATATTCCCATGGTACCGCTTTCATCTTGTCCAAAGGATATGGTCCTCTGATTGGGATGATCTTGGTACGCTCTTGCGTAGGTATCATCACTGGTGGTCTAGAGCATGGGATAATCAATGGTTTCCTTGCCCCTTGTGCAGGTATCATTAAAGGATCGTTTCTTTCCACCATCGCCACATATTCTTCTTCAGGGTGTTCCTCCAGTTGGATCAATCCTTGATCCATGAGCCTTTGCAAAGTGTCTTTGAAAGCTTCGTTATGTTCTAGGATAAACCCCTTTATAAGAAGATACCTCTTAAGTGCATCTATGGGGGAGTTCCGTTGTTGAACCAACTCTTGCTCATTGACAACTTCTATTGCATTAACTGCGCCTTCATTGTGTGGCATCGGATTCGTCTTCACATTGGGTTTGTCAAAGGCGATTGCCCCTGATTCAATTAAATCCTGAACGATGTGGCTGAAGGCCCAACATTTCTCCAGGGTGTGTCCGGGAGAATTGGCGTGAAATTCGCACCTTTCATTTGGTTTGTAGTTGGGCATGAGCTTGCCTGGAGGAGGAGGTGGCAGTGGTCTAACCTCTACCAAAGATTCATTTACTAAATATTTCAGAATCTCTTTCTTGGAAGTAGGTAGCGGATCGAATCTCCTTGGTCCTCCCTGAAACCGGTTTTGTCGTGGTGGGTATGTCATAGGAGGTCTAGTTTCCTGATGGCCTACAGCATTAGTTTCTCCTTCCTTCTTTTTTGTGAAGTTGGGGGTAGGCCTCTTCGCCTGATAGGATCCCGGTGGTGCCCCTTGTATCTTTCCATTCTTGATCCCATTCTCAATCCTTTCACCGATGACTACCAAGTCTGAAAATCCTGATGACACGCTTCCAACCATCTTATCATAATATGGCCCTTGTAGTGTAGCCATAAACATATCTACCAGTTCTTTTTCCAACAAGGGAGGTTGGACTCGGGAAGCTATCTCTCTCCACCTCTTAGCATACTCTTTAAATGATTCTTCCTTCTTTTGCGACAGATTTTGGAGTTGCATCCGATTGGGTGCCATGTCCAAATTGTACTTGTATTGCTTAAGGAAGGTATTGGCAAGGTCGGTCCAGCTTCGGATATTAGTCTTTTCCAGTTGCATGTACCAGTCCACCGATGCTCCACTTAAACTATCTTGGAAGAAGTGTATCATTAATTTCTGATCATGAGCATAAGCAGCCATCTTTCGCACATACATGCGCAAGTGGTTCCTTAGACATGTGAGTCCCTTGTATTTTTCAAAGTTCGGAACTTTGAATTTGTGTGGAATTGTTAGATCTGGAACCAAGCTCATTTCAAAAGTATCCACATCAAAAGCATCATACCCTTCTACAGCCTTCAGTCTCTCTTCCAGTGCCTTGATTTGTCCACTATCTTTGGAATCCTCTCCAGAATTAGCAGAGTTCAGCTTTGGTTGGAGACCTTGGTTTATGTCATTGGTATCCCCATATTGCAGGTCCAGATAGTCTTCATCCCTAAGCGGATTGTTGATAGGGATGCGAACTGTGCGAGACGTCCCTTCTTTCTGAGCAGTAGGAATAAACCCTTCTCGAGAAGCCTCTCCCTCTTCATGGGTCGTAGTGACCTTTTTAGATGCGTGAGCATTTGTTTTGTGAGGGTCATGGCCTCGTACATACCCTAACAATGGGTTGCCATCCTGAGGTATCTCCTCATACTAATCCTGAACCTCCTTAGCCTTGTCTTGCTTATCTTTGAGGTCTTTCATGAAGCTCAGCATTTGGGCCATTCCTCCCTTGAGGTCTTCAACAGTACCTTTCAGCTGGGTCATTTCCTCACGAAGGGCGGCTTGGTTCTGTTCCAATTGTTCCATTGCCTTTTTCTTTTGAGATCTTGTCTGAATCAGCGGTTGAACTGCAATGGTGTGACTGGAGATGAAGATAGTTTTTCTTATGTTTTTTTTTGAAATAAATATGATGTGCATGATATGCATGCTATGCTTATGCTATGTTCATGTCTTATCCACATTATTATAGTAAATATACATTCTTTTTTATTCTTTTTCTTCTTTTTTTCTTCTTTTTTTTTTCGCATATATTTATTTGGTGAATATCGTAGGAACAATAAGTAAATGCAAAAAATAAACACACTTTATTAATTGAAAGGAAATACCACTTCATTGTTGGTTTACAAAAAGGAAAGGAAACCGAAATTAAAAATACTCAAAATAAATCAAATTAAAAGTACTTGAAATAAAAGCAACAAGGAGATAACATAAAGCTAAGAACGCCTTTGGATGTCTTCTTGGAACTTGTCCACCATATCTCTACAAAGCTTCATGAACTCTTTGACTACTTCGGGAAGGATGATAGGAGATGATTCTGCTTTTGCCAAACTCTTTGGAATATCTTGAATTAAATCATTACACAAAAAGACTAGCTTATCATAATCATCGCGACATTTCTCATAGTCTTCAAGCATCTTAGGAACCATGCTCACATGCTCGTAAGCTGTAGAAACAATTGTGTATTGTCTTTTCCAATAGTCTCTTTCGTTCAAGGCTGCCTCGTGTATCTCTTTTTCTCTCATGAACACTTCCCGAAGTGATACCATGGCTTGATATGCTCTATTATACTCACCGGTGCGCTGTAAAAGTGCTTCTTCAGTGACTAGTCTCCTTGCGCGCTCTTGTTGTTCAGCATTGAGGGCTTCTTGAAGATCATATTTGAGGTTCCTTATTTCATCCTCTTGATCTTTAGTCCTATCAGTTAATTCAAAGACTACAGCTTCTAGATTTTTCTCGGATTCCGCTTTGTCATGGGAAGCCTTCTCATAACGCCTTCTCCACCTTGCAATTTCCGCATTAGCTTGCTCCAACCTCTCATCATGAGCCTCTAAATTAAAATTAGCACTTAAATACCCTTCAGTTGCACGCTTCCTTTTACTCCTTTGTCTATCATTCTCTTCCTTCATTGCTTGAAGTTCTTGGTTCTTATCCTTAAGGTCGAAGCGTAGTTGGCTCCTTTCGTTGGTAAGTTGATGCAAATCAAGTTCTAACTTCTCTTTTTCTTTCCGGGACGCCTCTAGGGCAGCCTTGATCCCTTCTATCTCTTCGATGGATAGAGGAACAAGATCAGGAGAATCAGGCTTGTATGCGGGATCCACAACAAAAGGAAGCAAAATCTTCCCAACTCTTTCTTGAACCCATGTGGTGTAAGGTGCTTCTGCAATTGCATTCTTTGGCCCAAAATATTTTCTTTGAACCTGACTCCAAGCTTGAATTACTCTTTTCAATGTTCTTGGTGCACCTTTCCCATTATCATGCAAGATCAATTCTTCTATTTGTTGTTTGGAAGGTTCACTATCCATAGAATGTCCTAATTGACGTAATGCTAAAACGGGGTTATAATTAATACAACCAAGAGTCCCTATTAATGGCACATTGTCGAAATCTCCGCATTTGTAAATGATCCTATCAGAATTTAATTTCTTTGCATACCATAGGATAGAATCCGCTTTAAGAGCCCTTAGCGTTTGAGCCCAATCATTTCTAGTCAATTCTTTGATAAGACCACTAGCTTTATAGAGATGCGAAGTCAACCAAGAATATAGCAAGTGGACACAACAAAATAGCATTCCTCTCTTCTTTTCGTACTTTGTATGGATAGCATAGTAAATATTAGCGAGGATAGTCGGAGTAGGATCTTTTCCGTGAACCTTAAAGGAAGTGAAAGCATGAATGGCAGCGGGATCTACATAATCAACATTTTTTGGCAATAAGACAACTCCAAAAATCAAAAGAGCTAATAAATGTCCACAAATGTCCCATTGTTTCTTTTGAGCATACATTAAAGCTTGATTTTCTAAGTAAGATCTCTTGATCCCATGCACATCTCCATCAGTTTTGTAGTTAGTCTTCAATTCCGCATCGGATACTCCCAAAGCCTTTGCTAAATCTGAAAAATCAACTTCTTTACCTACACCAGTATAGAATTCCTTTTTAATTTTTGAGAATCCCAACACAGCATCCATCTCTTCCAAAGTGGGAGCCAACTGGAAATCCTGAAAAGTGAAACATCTAAGCGGCGGATCATAGAATTGAACCAATGCGGTAATAGCTTCCTCTTGTACTTTCACCCTTAGCAAGTCCAAAATATTCCCATAGCGGATTACAAACCTATCCAAAGCACTTGATGGTAATTTTTCCTTGATTATTTTCAGCTTCTTGATATCCGGAGTGGAAACGGAAAAGTGAACAATGGTCTTCTTGGTACTCATCCTTCCTACACATTCACCAAATAGAATATATTTTTACATTTATATTACATATTTTTTTATTTAATATTTTTTTGTGGATAAAACATGATGAGGATGCAAATGAGAGATGATGCATGCAAACACACAAAAAGGAAAAAAAACATAGCAACAAAAATATATAAAACATATATAACATAATATTTCAAGAAACCCAGGTTCATAGGTTCGACGTAGGGGGCTCTAGGGAGCCAACCTTTTATGGGGGGTTCTAGAAGGTCTCATGGGGTCATTCGTAGCCTCCGAGACTCTTTGTCTCTTCGGATTTTAAAACGACTCATTTTATCCATGAGGTTCGAATTTTTGGGGTAGGTTCTCGGAAAGATCAGCCAAGTATCCAGTCCAGCCCTCAACAAAGTCAAGCCTCGTTTTGGACCTTTCCGAACACTCAACCCACTCCGAGTGGAGTTATCAGTGAGATTCGTAGGAGATTCGTACTCCCCTATTGGTCTCAAAGTTAACTCCCACGCTTAGGGTTTAACCGACATAAAAATAGAGCAAAAATATAATAATAAAAGCAGATATTTTCAGGCAGATAAAAAACATAAAACAAATAAACAAATAAATAATTTAATGTTTATTAAAAGATAAACCTCCCCCCAAACCCTAAATGTGGCAACTTGCCAACCCTAAAGTGCGCCACAAACCCTAAACCATAAACCACGAGCCATAAACCTAAACCCACTCAAGCCTTAGGAGCATAATAATTCACTAAAAGTGTTGTCCCCAGCAGAGTCGTCAGCTGTAGCAACCTGCCTAAAAATTTAGCTTTTAGAGTCGCCACCTATTCTACCAAGGCGAATAGGAAACCCTACGCAATTAAGAGATCAGGGTAAGATACTATATTCAGGTCGAGGGAAGGTGTTAGGCACCCTCAACCCTTTCCTATTGGCTTTGAATCTAAGGTAAAGGTTTGTGGCTAAAATTATTGAAGTTTATAGGTAAGGAAATGAATAAGGGGAAAATTGAGATTTTAGGGAAGGGGGACTCGCCTTGTTGCCAAGTGCCTACGTATCTCCTTATGGAGAATCAGAGTCAACGTAGTTCGGGAAGGGTTGTACGCCATTTAAAGTTTGAATTTGATTAGAGATGTATTTCTTAGAGGCTTTTTAGTTAGCCTATCGCAGTTTGTTTTGTCTTGTAATTTGAATGGATTTTAGAATTATTAGGGTTTAGGGCGTACAACCCTGATTTGGCACAATTAACCGCAATGATCAATAGGTTTGATCACCATAGTTAAAAGATTAAGGATTTGCATTGTTACCAATTCAAATCGATTAATTCGATTATCACTAACAACAACTTATTGTATTTTATTATTTTATGAATTTCGCGTTTTATATTGTTACCTCTCATAATCGATTAGCACGACTACAAATAATAACAAATTAAATTAAATAATGAGGCAAGATTAATCACCACAATCAATAAGATGATTGCAGCCATTTAATCGAATTTAGTTTGATTTTTATTTTAATTAAAATGGTATTTTAATTGAAATTATTGTTAACCACAGCGATTAATCGATTTAATCGGCGCGAATAACAAATTAAAAATATTTAAATATAAATGTCATATTTTTATTCTATAAATGAAATAATTTTAATATAATTATTAATTATCAAAACTAATAATTTAATTACAAGAAAACAAATTAATTAGATTTTTATTAAGTTTTTATTCAGTGTGGTTATATGGAGAGTATATTGTGTAGGCATTAAATCTGGAGCGTTGGATTAGAGTTGATGGAGATTGGATGGCAGGATCCTGAGGGACTATGGTGAGGTCTATGGCTAAAGGAGCATGGGATCAGAGTTTGAAAATTCAGAAAAATATATGTGAGGGTGCAGGGATCGAACCCACACCCTTAGGCTTAACCAGCGTCTCCCAACCAACTCAGCTGCGCGCTTATGCTGTCCAAGATATGAGTGCAACAATATAAATAAAAAGACAAAGGAACAACTGGACACACGCGCGCGAAATTTCAAACGGGCTAATAGGATGAGGACACCTCATCATCTTCCTCGCACAGACCTTCAACCCTGGTACAATTAGCTACGATTTTGCTATGTTTCCCTACGTAGCAAACCAGACTACAAAAATAACGAATAGGCCATGCATTCACATAAATATTTCGCGACACTTGAAATCGTTTCGTCTCAGCCATGCGAATTTGATCATATATTCATTTTGACCTAATTTCATCCCTATAAGAAACCCCCAAAACGAACCCTAAAAGCTTGGATCGGCCTCTAATGGCCGATCACTCTATAGCGCGCAAAACTCAACCAAACGATCCAGAATCAATCATAGCGATCAGGAGAGACCAAACACACAATTAAAACAACATGAACATGAGTATACGATGCCAATCGATCCAAGATTCAGAAAGACCTACCTTGAACAATTGGAGGCAATTCTGGGGGTGCTGATGAAGTGCGAGTATCCAGACACGTTCCTAATCCCTCAACGAAGCTATTGCAACTTTCAAATTGGAATGAAACGACCTAATTCCCTGAAACCGATCTTGAGTTTCTTGGAGAATTTTTGTGTTCTTGCAAGTTCTCTTCTCTGCAGATTTTCCGACCCCTAGTCTCTTGGCTAGTGTTTACTACTTATAGGAGAATAGAATTAGGGTAAATCTGTGTCCAAAACCTCACTTAAATCCAATCTTCCTAATTTGAGAAATTGATTTTATTTCTTGCACTTTAAGCTACTATTTTTGGCCCAATTTGTATTAATTTCCTTCTCCAATCAATGTGCACGAAATTATATTATATTTGATCATTAATTCTGATTGGAAATCAAACAAAAATCAGATTTTAACAAAATATTTGATTTTTAGTGTTTATTAAATCATAAAAATGAAATAAAAAACATATTAATTCAAATATAATGCTAATTTTCGTGGCAAGTGGTTTTTGGGCATGCTAATAGCTTGTGGACCAAGTTTGTATGAAAATACTATGGGCCCTTTTGCAAAGTTTCTCCATTTGAACCCTCCTTTTTCACATTTGTCCCTAAAAATTACCTAACTTTGATCAAGCGTATCTCCTTCAATTTTTGAGCTATGAGGGAGTTCTAATACTTTTTAGAAACCTCAAGAGGTCCTCTACAAGCCACTTTGGAACATATTTTTCATTTGAAGCTTTTATCCTGATCATATTCTCTTTGGGAAAAAGACTGCTTTTGAAGGATGCCTGAGAATAACCTGTAATTTTTTGCTTTGTATCTCTTAAATGAAGCAATTTTGGTCTTGGCTTGTGAGACACGAAGTTGTAGAGAATCCAATTTCCTTCAAAATAGGCTTTGAGTGGGGGATTTTTGATGTTCCATACGAAAGTTATGCCCAGTCAAAGTTGGGTTGACTTTCTCCTAAGAAACCCTAATTTGAACCTTTTTGTATTTGTTCATCTCTGAGTTTCTATTAATGGAATCATGATCAATTCTTGATCAAATGATGGTTATGCACCCCATACTTGATGTTTGCCCAATGATTACGGTTTGAATCATGCCTTGATTATGATTGACCTTTCAATTTGAATCAGTTGACTGTGAATTATCTGGATCATTTGAATGAGCCATATCTTTGAGATTTGGACTTACCTTTGTTATGAGAGAAGTGTGGGAGGTAAATTTTGGGGTATGACAGAAGCAGCCTCATTTACTTCAATTACCAGGAATGTTGTGGCTCAATTCATCAAGCATAATCTCATCTGTCGGTATGGCATCCGTGAAAGGATTATCACAAATAATGGTACTAATCTGAACAATAAGATGATCATTGAGCTCTGCACGCAGTTCAAGATCAAACACCACAATTCTTCCCCGTATCGACCAAAGATGAATGGTGCAGTAGAAGCCGCCAAGAAAAACATAAAGAAGATTGTACAGAAGATGACGGTGATGTACAAAGTCTGGCACGAGATGTTACTATTTTCTCTTCATGGTTATCGCACTTCTGCATGTACCTCAACTGGGGCAACCCCTTTCTCACTGGTTTATGGTATGGAGGCAGTCTTACCTATCAAAGTTCAGATTCCTTCCCTGAGAATTATGAAAGATGCAGACTTGGGCAAAGACGAGTGGATTCAGACTTGACTAGATCAGATAAACTTGATTGACGAGAAGAGTCTCGCGGCTATTTCTCATGGGCAGTTATATCATAAATGTATGATCAAAGCATTTAACAAGAAATTCAAGCACCAGGTATACCAAACCGGTTACTTGGTAAAAAAGCATATTATCCTTCCACAAGGTGATCCAAGGGGCAAATGGACTCCTACGTACGAAGGACCATTTGTAATCAAGAAGATATTCTCCGGTAGAGCCATGATGCTTACCACAATGGATGGCGAAGAGTTCCCACACCCTGGGAATACAGACATAGTAAAAAAATACTTCGCATAAAATAGACCCGCTAGGTTGACATACCTAGGAAAAAATAAGGGCATCCCGATGAACCAAAAGGGTTTGGGAAAACATTAGGGATATATATATACAAAAATGTACACCCGGCAAGTCGAAAACTTGAAAGGGCAGCTTGGGCAAAAAAGGGTATCCCGGTAGGCTGAAAACCTGAAAAGGCGGTCTAGGCAAAAGTTAGGGATTAAAGCGTACGACTATGTCCCATTGGATCATCACTCATCACTTCCCAGTTAGCTTTGTTACCAAACTCAAGTTCAAAAGGCACTAATCAATGCAATTGTTTTTGTTCAACAAGCGAGGGATGAGATACTCAAAGACATAATGGCAATAGTTGGGTCGAAACCCAATAAGATCGTTTCTACATAGCTGTTTTCTTTGCTTTTCACTTTGTACTTCTTTCAAATATTGTACAACAACTTCTTCTTACGAGGAATTTTGTCTCCTTGTACTAATTCGCCTGTTTACGGCCTTTTCTCAAATCAATGCAAGTTGTTTCAAGCTTATTTTTTCACTTTCTCTGTTTTGAATATGCAAGCGTCCAATGATAATTTTGAATGAACATATGGATTTTGAATATGACTAGTGTTTACCAAAAGATTCATATATTCATAGAAACAGGAAAAGCAATCGAATAACATCCAAGTCATCCACACGTCCTCCTAGAGTCAACAAGTATGGAAATATCCCCACAAAGCGTCCCTCAAGGAATAAGTTATTCTCCTACAAGGATGTATGCCCCAAGCAAAGGACAGAAATCCCCAGCTGAGTATCTTCATGCAAGATAGCAAAGGTCACCAGTGTGGTCACAACATCATCTCCAAACAACATATAGAGATTTATGTTCTCAAAATGGAAACTACCATATGGATGCTCCAACTACATACATCATGCATTCATACATCGCACATAACACATGCATAACATACAAAGGACTCAATTATTTTGAGAATCCCATCATATAATACATTACATGCATCATGACATTGCATAAGAAACTAACTGTACCTTTTCAGGTTACTTCATAATCGAATATCATATACAGTACAGGGACAATCAAGACAATGACTTAATCCTGGCACTCATTCAAGGAAATGGAGCCACCAACAATGGAGTCATCAATTGATCATGACAATGGAGTCAAAATGATCACGGCAATGGAGCCACCGGCAATGGAGCCACCGATAATGGAGTCATCAATTGATCATGACAATGGAGTCAAAATGATCACGGCAATGGAGCCACCGGCAATGGAGCCACCGAAAATGGAGTCATCAATTGATCATGACAATGGAGTCAAAATGATCACGGCAATAGAGCCATCGGCAATGGAGCCACCGATAATGGAGTCATCAATTGATCAAGACAATGAAGTCAAAATGATCACTGCAATGGAGCCACCGATAATGGAGTCATAGTTAATCATGAAAATGGATTCAAAATGATTACAGAAATGGAGCCCCCGGCAATGGAGCCACTAATATAGTCCCGATCCTTAGTAACAAGAGGTGGTCAAGACAATGGAGTCAACGATCTAATCTTAAGACTTCGGCAATAGAGCCAACAATTCAATTCAGGAACAATTCAGATAGAGCCCAACAAACGGTTCATTATGATATTCTCATCATCTTCATATGCAGTCTAACGTATGACTACACTCTGACTTTCATACCATCAAAAGACTAGTGGCATCTTTAAGCCCACTTCCGACAGCATCCTGTCAATCCAATTAATGGCATCTCTAAGCCCATTCAAACCATCAATAGCATTACCCCCTACACCAACAAGTGCAAATTTTTAGGTATTTTAGTGTTCAATCCTCTTCCAGCTTCAGATTCCGAATGGCGAGTACGCCAACCTTCATCTTCCCTTCACAAGATTGTTCAATCAATTGCTCAGAAAGTCAACAGTCGACTATGCTAGGCAAAAAGTCAACTATGGTCAAACTACAGTTAAAACTCCTGATTTTTAGTCAACATCAATATTTTAAAGTCATGTTCATCATTTGATCAAGTGTTGATCATGATTCATCAAGAAAAGCTCAGAAATCAACAAAGCTCATAGTTGCTAAATTAGGGTTTTGTGAGAGAAAGTCAACTGAACTTTGACTGATCATATCTCCCATATGATTCATCATAAATTCCCCAAATAAAGCTCATTTGGAAGGAAATTGAATTCTCTACAACTTTGTCTCTCTAAAGCCAAGGCCAAAAATGTTTAATTTGATAGATAGGAGCCAAAGCTTTACAGGTCCTTTTAAAGGTTCACAAAAAGCTGTTTTTTATTGAAGCAAATATCATCAAACTAAAATCTCCAAATGCAAAAAAGCTTCCATAGTGGCTTGTAAAGGACATCTTATTTTTGATTTATTTTTGGATTTATTCATTTAAATTTAATTTAAATCAAATAAAATCAAAATAAAATAAAATCAAAGAATACGAAAGATGTCATTCATTGAATCTAGACGTATTTCCCTTAACATGGCCAATATCACGTGAAATATGTAAGAAATAGAATTGGAATTCAAAAGGGAAAGATTTCATACAAAAAATCAAATTAAATTTTCACCATGATTCCATTTGATTCTTTCCATGTTTCCTAAACCTAAATTGATTTCCTATATATACCCAAGTGATCCAACATGAGAGGACACGAAACCCTAATTTCAAAAGCACCTCTCCAAGTTCAAAAAACTTTCACATAAAATCAATTTTCGTTTTCTTGTTTGCAGCTCAGATCAGCCGTAACCAAAGGTTCCATTCTCCTTGTAAGGTGAAAAAGGGTAGGTACTCATAAAGATACACGATCAAGATCGCTTAAAACGCACGCATCATATTCATATTTTTATGCAATTCTTGAATTTTTGCTTGTTCTATTTTTGATGCATTTCAATTGAATCTAATGTTTGGTTTGAGTTTCTGGTAGTGTTTGAGACAGGTTAGGACCATTAACACGAAGCTCTAACGTCCCTAATGAAAAAACGCCATTTTTAGGGCTTTAAGAACGTGAACGTTCGTACCCTATGTTTCAGGCCATATTCGTTCAAACGGACCATCCCAATGAGTCCGTAGCATGATTTTATGGTGATCTGGGTTGTTATCTTTTGTTCATATTTAGTTTTCGCAGAGTTTAATTCTTGCAAGTAATAGCTACGAACATCAAAACCAGAAAACGTAGCCAAAGCCAAGCAAAATCGCAGCTAATGTAAGACTGAAAATTGGAGAAGATGATGTGAGGTAGTGGAGTCCACGCGGCCTTACGTTACTGGCTGGTCAGCGTTACCCAGTCTCTCTCCGCGCGTGTCTAAATCTCAGTGGCCAGTCAACAAATTCAAACTCTCTCCTTCTCTCTCATTGGTTGCGTACGGAGACAGTGGGCCCCAATTCTGATAAATTTTGACTTTTTCATTAATGCTTTTGTTTTATATATAATCTATTTTGATTAATGCACTAACAAAAAAAAATAATAGCATGATTGGTAAAAGAGGAAAGATGGTAATTCTGATGTCCTGGGCTCGATCCCTCCCCACGTCCTTTATTTTTGACGAATTTGTTTGTTACAAATCAGGTGTTTCTAGCTCATGCAGGTGCATCGTATAGTCTCCAATCCCTGCCGATGGATCTCATTGAAACTAGTTCTGAAGGATCAGGAGGCAGGCCTAATGAGGACCATCATAGATCCATCATACTGGATCCCTCGCCTTTTTCTCTCTTCTCTTTTATCATTGTTTTGTTTTTTTTGGTTTAATCATTTAAACTAAGCTTTTTTTTTACTAACCATTAAAATCATAACCACTAAATTAGAATTAGTTGCTCTAAACTAACAAAATTTTTTCTCTCTCAATTAATTTTATTTTTAAATAGAATTATGTTCCTTTTTTATTTAAGTTAATAATCACAAAAACAAAACAAAAAATAAATACAAAAAGAAGACACATTTAGTTTTTTTTAAGGTTTTAAAACAATTTTGACATAGTTTTTTAACTTGATTTAATTAATTAGGGTAAACTAATTCTTATTTTGCATATAATTAGTTTAATTAGGATTAACCTCTTTTAGTTAATTAATAAATTTTAATTTAGAATTTAGGTTAAATGATTAATTAATTCACTTAGGATTAGTTTAATGATTAATTTAGTCTAGGTTTCAATTAACCATTAACCTTTTACTAACCTTGATTTTATTCCTTCATCCGATTTTACCGCCCTCTCGAATTTCTGTTTCATTATCGCTATGTGTTTTATTTATTGTTTTAGTTTATTTTAAAATTCTAGAAACAATGTATAGGTCACACGTTTTTTGTAATAGTGTAGTTTTTTTCAATTCCTGCATTTATTTTTCCGCACTCCCGATCTTATATGTAACCCCCTCCCCGAAGCCCTGTAATAGCTAGGATTCTATGTTTCTACTTTACCTTCATGCAATATATATCTGCGTGTGTTAGTGAAAAGATTTCAAATTAAAATTGTAGCTCATTAATCCAAGATAAATACTCGAATCTAAATCAATCACACACACTCACCCCTAGGGTACGGCCTCTTGGCTGCCTTACGAATAAAGGTCGTGTCCCTCGAATATAGAGGTATCTAAAGTGAACGTCCCTCGAAAAATAAAAAATCATCAAAGGTCATAGTCCCTCGAACTACAGCCTACAAAAATATGATCTTGTCCCTCGAATGATTGCCTAACGAAAGATGATTTGTCCCTTTGATATCGTTAAAGATACCTCTATCAAGTTGCCTTCAAAACGACCTTCGATGACCCTTCGATGTTTCGAACATGTCCAATAGATAGGACTACCTATCTACAAAATGGTATGGTTAGCCCTATCTGTACGAAAAGCATAAAAGCATAGTGTAACTCGATGAACTGACTTTTATTTTTATAAGCAACAATGTTGCGGTAAGCATGAGTCGCCACCGACTTTTATTTTGTCCAATTTTAGGAAAGGTATAAAAGTACACGAAAGACCTAAAAAGAGTTTGAGTTCGGGGGGTAAGTTATGAAAAGGGAAGGTATTAGCACCCTTTTCATCCGTAGTTATCTACGGGCTCTTAGTTTGCTTAGCTCGTTTGTTTTATTTGAAAGTCAAAATGTGTGTGTGTGTGTTGTATTCGAGTATTTTATCTTGTATTGGGTTAGCTATGATGGCTTTTAGTCTTGTCATACACACCCTATTAGCATACATCTAGCAATTAAGTGGTGCAAAAGGTAAAGATGCAGAAAATAAATCATAAGACTATTACACGGCTTCGGGGAGGGGGAGTTACAATAAAAACCAACGGGGATAAAATTATTGCAAACCAAATTAAAATTAAAACGGAGATATATACAGAAATCAAAGAGATAACTTGTAAATGTCCGTGAAATAGCACAATGCCCAAGATGGTAGTACCTCGCAAAATCACGAAAATGTTAGCAACACAAAATAATGTATAAAAAAATGGTAGAAATATGAACAACATTAATCGAAGAATAAACAAAAGAAACCAAAGTAAGTACATGAAAAAAAAATTTTTTTGCTATTTTCTATTAACTAAATAAACTTATGAATTAATTGATAAACACTAATTAAACAAATTCTATTTTTTTTGTGTTCTTATTTATTTTCTAATAGGCAAAATTAAACCTTCAACTAAATTAATTAAATCAAAACAATAGTAATTACATTAGATAATTAGCTACAAGAATCAAAGGGATGTGATCAGTAGACAGTAAGGCTCTATTGGACTAGAATGGTTTGGGTTTAATGGACTTAGGCCCAAAAGGAACCCCAGCCAGCCGTGATGTTCATTCAGGTTACATGTGACAATAACTTCCTCTATTCTCCGCCGTTTTTGCTCTTTCTTCTAACCCATGTTCATACTATGGAATTCTTAACATCTACTCTTTACTCATGCTCACGTTAACAACAGTAAACCAAAACCGCAACTTAAACTCTCACTTAACTCTCTCGCGAATCCAAATCGCAAACTCAAACAATCAATCTCCAACACGTGAATCTCTTGAACAAACATTCCCTCATGTTTCCAAACTATTTTTCTCAAACAAGCAAACATTCAAAATCTGAACAACAATAACATGTATTCAAGCAAACATTCATGAGATTGAACTCAACGGATTCCGAAACTTACCGATTGTGTTGTTCCTATCTGATTCGAAAATGTAGGTTTGGAGTTGTTGTTGTGTCGCCGGTTTTGATGGTTCTGATGTGCAGGTTGTTATTATAGGTAAATAATATATTGTAGAAGTTTCTGATATTTTATTAATTGAGATTTCCTACTTATACACAGTAAATATGACGGTTTCAGAGATTTGCTAAAATCTCTCCATAAGGCCACTAACATAACTTACAGGCCACATATTCAGCAGAAAATTAGGAACAGCATTGACTGAATTTATTTGAATAAATAACATTAAATGAAAACAGCTAAATAAGATTAATTTGATTCTCTAACACGGCCCCGCAAGCCGGACGGCCTTCGGGAAAGTCCGAGCTTGTTGATTATGGACTCAAACTGTGGACGGTGAAGAGGCTTCGTCAAAATATCGGCGAGCTGGTCACCTGTGGACACATGGGTTACCCGGAAAACGCCGGGTTGCACATTCTCCCGAACAAAGTGATAGGCGATGGCGATGTGTTTCATTCGGGAATGAAATACAGGATTGGATGAGAGAAAGGTGGCACCCATATTATCACAATATATGGCAGGCTGGTGGATTCGGTGGCGGAGCTCTTTGAGGAGAGATAGGAGCCAGAGAACTTCAGATGCTGTGTCTGCGAGTGCTCGGTATTCAGCTTCCGTGGAGGAACGAGCCACAACTCTTTGCTTTTTGGAGCCCCAAGAGATAGGGGTGGAACCGAGATAAATGATGAATCCGGTTGTGGAGACGTAATTATCCCTGTCACCAGCCCAGTCAGCATCAGAGAAGGCATGTAATGTTGTGGATGAGCTGGGAGAAACAACGATGCCCCTGTCGATAGTTCCGACAAGGTACCGAAGCAAACGTTTGAGAGCAGCCCAGTGAGAGGAGGTGGGATGTTGCATATATTGGGAAAGTCTATTGACGGCAAATGCAACATCGGGACGGGTCAAGCTTAGGTACTGCAAGCTACCGACGAGACAACGATAATCGGTGGGTGAGGGAAGTGGTTCACCATCTGTTTTGAGCAGAGGAGTTGACGCAGAGAGTGGTGTTGTGACTGGTTTGGCATCTTCCATGCCAGCTTTGATGAGTATGTCACTGATATATTTTCTTTGGGACAAAAAGAGGCTGCCAGAATGATGCGGGATGACTTCAACACCCAGGAAATATGACAGCGTACCTAGATCCTTGAGAGAGAAGCGAGCAGCAAGGCGTTGAACAAGTTGGGTGACGGCTGTGTCGGTGTTCCCAGTGACGATAATATCGTCCACATATACCAGTAAGGCAATAAAAATTGACTTGCTGGAATGGATGAAGAGTGACGCATCTGCAGCAGAGGTGACAAAACCAGTTTGGAGTAGAAAGGAGCGAAGTTCAGTGTACCACGCTCTCGGTGCCTGTCGGAGACCATAAAGGGCCTTGTTGAGCCGACATACATGGTTGGGATGAGATGGATCGACGAAGCCTGGTGGTTGGCATACGTACACCTGCTCAGAAAGTGAACCTTGCAAGAAAGCATTGTTGATGTCGAGTTGACGCAAGCGCCAACCCTTGGAGACCGCCAATGTGAGAATGACTCTGACGGTAACCGGTTTGACCACGGGGCTGAACGTCTCATGAAAATCCCATCCGGGTCGTTGATGGAAGCCCTTTGCTACGAGCCTTGCCTTTAGACGATCAATTGAACCGTTTGGAAGATATTTGGTTCGAAATACCCATTTGCTACCAACCAAGTTTTGTGTGGGGTGGGGTGGAACTAGAGTCCAGGTATTGTTGGTGCAGAGGGCATCATATTCCTTTTGCATTGCTTCCCGCCATGCTCGATCCTTGAGAGCTTGCGTGATAGTTCGCGGTTCAATGGGTGGATGGGGAGTGGCAGAGAGGTTCATCTTGTTGAGGGGTTTAATGATGTTGTTTTTGGATCGAGTGACAATGCCACGATCCGGGATGATTTGAGTTGGTGGCGGTGTGGATTGTGGTTCTGAGA
Source organism: Vicia villosa (assembly GCF_029867415.1). Taxonomy (NCBI): domain Eukaryota; kingdom Viridiplantae; phylum Streptophyta; class Magnoliopsida; order Fabales; family Fabaceae; genus Vicia; species Vicia villosa. The sequence continues at coordinate 68,271,281 of NC_081183.1, read as the reverse complement.
ATGATGATTGAGAGGTAGAGGGAGTGGCTTCTAAGGGACTCGAGATAGGGGATGGTGGAGACATGGGTCGATTTGTTTGAGATGGAGATTTATGTGGGCTGTTAGTAGAGCTTAGTGGGCCTGGAGTTGGGGTAGGTGGATAACTAGGACATGATGAGGCCGATTGGGAAGGAGAGGGAGGTGGCATGGGAGTTGTTAAGATGGGTAGTGATATTGTGGTCCAATTTGTACAGTGGGCTGAATTCTGTGGGGTTTTTGGTTGTTGCCGAAACGGGAATTCTGTTTCAACAAATTTGACGTGCCTTGAGGTGTAGATTCGTCGGGTTTTCGGGTCCATGCAGTAGTAGGCATGTTGAGTGGTGGAGTAACCTACAAAAACACAAACAACAGATCTGGATTCCAATTTATGAGCAGTGTATGGTTTTAACCACGGAAAACACAAACAACCAAAACTTTTTAACTTAGCAAAATCTGCATTTTGTTTAAATATAAGAGAAAAAGGTGATCGGTTTTGAAGGGTTGGGGTGGGAAGACGGTTGATGAGATGTACCGCGGTGAGAAGGGCGTGAGGCCAAAACTCAAGCGGCATACCAGAGTGTGTTAGTAGGGCCAGACCAGTTTCGACTATGTGACGGTGTTTACGTTCGGATATACCGTTGTGTTCGGGAGTATGGGGTGGTGAAGTAAAGTGACTTATTCCGTTTTGACTCAGGAAATTTTGGAGAGCAATAAACTCGCCGCCATTATCAGAATAGAAGATTTTGATTTTTGTTTTGAAGTAATTTTCGACAAGTGATCGAAATTTAATAAATGTGTTTTGGACATCGGATTTGCGTTTGAGGGGATAAATCCAAGAATACCGTGTAAAGTGATCAACAAAAACTACATAATATTTGAATCCATCATACGACAATATTGGAGAAGTCCATACATCAGAAAAAATAACTTCTAGAAAATAATTTGAACAAAGATTAGAATTGTAAAATGGGAGCTTATGACTTTTATTTAACTGACAAGAGGTGCAGTCAGATTGCTCAAAAGTGGGAGAGCTGATCCGAAATTGTTGTTGAATTATTTTAAATGTAGCAGTAGATGGATTCCCTAAGACGTGGTGCCATAGTGGGCTGGAGTTGGAGTTGCGGGACGAAGACAGAACTGTAGGAGAGGAGGGCCAGACGTACAAGCCGTCTCTGCAAGGTCCATTAAGAAGAATCCTGCCTGTTTTGAGACACTTAACATGAAAAGAATGGGGTAAGAAAACAATAGCACAGTTCTTTTGATTTGAAAGTTGAGAAACAGAAATAATGTTTTTGGTCATTTGTGGAACACAAAGAGTATCTGGTAAATTAAACAAAGATGCAGAAGTGCTAAGTGAAAGAGTTCCAGAGTTAGTGATTCGCAAACCTTCACCACTGCCCATGAATAGTTCGTCCGGACCGTTGTAGGGATAATGTAGGGAGAGGTGGTCGAGGTCATTGACAACATGGTGCGTTGCTCCACTGTCGACTATGTAGTTTTGAGATGTTGAGGCAGTGTTGGCAGTGTGAGCTTGAGGTGGGGTTTGAGGTGCAGGAGTTCTTGGCATTGTTGGAGGACGAGCATTTGGATGCTGCTGGCGGAAGAGAGGACAGTAGGCAACGACGTGGCCCGTTTCACGGCACCATTGGCATTTGCCGAGAAATGGTCGAGCTTGTGGTGGGGAAACCATGGGAGGAGGGCGGAAATGAGTGGAGGGTGAGCGGTTGAATGGCTGCTGGTGGCGTTGCCGATTGTTGCGTGGACGAGATTGTGCGTTCAGGGCTGTTGCCGGTGCGGCTAAGTTGGTTGCTGCAGAGCGGAGTTCGAGTTCCTTGACGAGGAGCTTTTCGTGAAGGTCGTCAACATTGATGGTGGTATCTCGGGCTTTGATCGCATCAACAATGGACTGATAGTTACCGTCGAGACCTTGGAGGACAAACGAGACAAGGTCGTCATCGTCAACCGGTTTTCCGAGCGAAGCGAGCAGGTCTGCAGTCGAAGTGATCGATTGAATGTATTCAGTGATCGACATAGAGCCTTTTGTGGACGAGCGTAGCTTGGCTTTGAGTTGATTAAGATGGCCCTTTGATGGGTTAGCGTAGGTGCGGGAGAGAATATCCCATGCTTCTTTAGAGGTGGTGGCTCGAGTGACTAACGGAGCGACAGAGGCGTCGAGGGTGCCGACCAGAGCGCCATAAAGGAGTTTATCCTGACGCATCCAGGAAGTAAACGCCGGGTTTGGGGTGGTGATGTTGTTGGCAGTAAGAGTTGTAGGCGGCGCAGGGTGGTCGCCGTTGAGAAACTTGAAAAGGTCATATCCTGTGAGAGTCGCCTGAATTTGCGACTTCCAGGTTATGTAGTTTGAAGTGGTAAGTTTTATGGCGTTGGTGAAGTGCACAATGACGAACGGGCGAGCGCCGTCATTTGGGTTAACGATGGTTGTGGAAAATTCAGCAGCCATGGTATTTGACTTTGGAGAAGAGATAGGTTTCCAAGATCAGCTCTGATACCATATAGGTAAATAATATATTGTAGAAGTTTCTGATATTTTATTAATTGAGATTTCCTACTTATACACAGTAAATATGACGGTTTCAGAGATTTGCTAAAATCTCTCCATAAGGCCACTAACATAACTTACAGGCCACATATTCAGCAGAAAATTAGGAACAGCATTGACTGAATTTATTTGAATAAATAACATTAAATGAAAACGGCTAAATAAGATTAATTTGATTCTCTAACAGTTATAGCCACGGAGTTGTGGTGAAAGTGGCTGGAATGAGGAGATCTACGCGGTTCTGAGCGTGATTCATGATCGAACATGATTGCGGATGAAGATCCGCGTGCGAGGTCGCGATATGGGTCGGAGGGTCTGCGTGATAGGCTTCGCGGCATGGAGGAGATGGTCGGAGGCGATTCTGTTACACGGCCGCTGGTGAACGTTGACGCGATAAAGGTTTTACGATGGTTATTACTCTGGCGCGGATCTGCTATCGCATCGGTGTTTTCAATTTGTTTCTGCTTCTTCTCTTTTTGTTCTCCTACACTTTCTTCCTGCAAAAAACAAACACAAACAGGGTGTTCTTATTGTTATGATATTTAGTTATGAGTGGTGATCTTTAATTGTTACAAATCTCTTTTTACAGACTATGGTTACAAATCTCTTTTTACAGACTATGTTTGAATGTTTTGAAATTATTTTGTTGTTATGGATGGTGTCTCATGTTGGAAAGTTATATGATTTAATTGATGAATATGTACATGGGGCAAGATCATGGCTAAGAAAAAGTAATTTTTATGTAAAACGTATATATAATTTTTAGGATATTTAGTTATGAGTGGTGATCTTTAATTGTTACAAATCTCTTTTTACAGACTATGGTTACAAATCTCTTTTTACAGACTATGTTTGAATGTTTTGAAATTATTTTGTTGTTATGGATGGTGTCTCGTGTTGGAAAGTTATATGATTTAATTGATGAATATGTACATGGGGCAAGATCATGGCTAAGAAAAAGTAATTTTTATGTAAAACGTATATATAATTTTTAGTGAAAAAGAGAACTATAAAACGTGACAAGATTATCAATATTGTTGACGTAAAAATATTAAACTTTTTAAAAAGAAACAAGAACCATCGGTTGACATCATATGGTAAAAACAAAATTAACAATTGAAAATAAAATTGCAGGGGCCTCATATGAAAATCATTAGCCAAAGAAAATATTGTAAAATCGTTTTGAAAAAAAAAAGAAGGCCTCAGGTGTCATCATTGGCCAAATAAGGTTTAAGAAAACTTGTAAAAAACTTTATAAAAAAGTGTGTGAAAGTTAAAAAACTGTTGTTGTTTAGAAAATTGTTGATGAAAACTGTGAATGTGGAGGGCTCTATTTATAGAGTGGAATTAGGTCAAGACCGATCCTAAAAAGGAAATGATCCAACCCAAAGGCCCATGGACCTTCCTTGATGACCAAGATTAAGAACCTGGACGTACTTGTGTCCAGGTGCAAAAAAGATCAAAAAAAATAGTTAAGAAACGTGCAGGAATTGAACCCGTGACCTTCTATTTGCAAGTCTTTCATTCTTACCAATTGTGCTATGTTATTTATTTGAAATAAAAAGCCAATTGAAAGTATATGAAGCATAGACAAACATTTTTCTATTTATTAAAATATAACAATTTAAGTGTAAACTATTATATTTTAGAATAGATTTTAAATTGAATATTTATAAAATTCAGGATGTCAATGTAAATGAACCTGAGATTTTTATAAAAACCAATTTTTGAAATAGCTTCGATTTTTTTGAAAAGTGTGGGCAAATTTTGGGGTATGACAGCTGCCCCTGTTCAATCTTCTTAAACCTGAAGAGGTAGATTGGCATGTTCGCCATTCGTGATCTGAAGGTGGAAGAGGATTGAACACTTAAGTGCCCAAAAATTTGCACTCGCCGGTGCGGGAAGTAATGCTTCTGGATATGGGCTTAAAGATGCCATCTAAATGTTGACAGAGTTTTGTCGGAACAGGCTTGCAGACGCCATCCAAAGTAGATACTTTTCAGAATGTTTGTCCGAAGCAGATGCTTTTCAAAAGGAATCATATGTTTGATTATATCTGATGGGTAATGCTTTGTTGATAGTGTGAGTATCAGAATGAGTCGTACATTAGACTGTATCTGAAGGATAGATTTATCAGAATGAAATAATGTCTTACAGAAGATTACCTGAAAAGGCTCTTGGAAAGTATAAGAAACTGTCATAAAGAAGACTACGCTTTAAACAAGGCTAAAGAAGAGATGTCTTAAAGAAGACTACCTAAAGAGGTTCCTGGAAAGGATAAGAGATGTCTTAAAGAAGACTACCTAAAAAGGTTCCTAGAAAGGATAAGAGATGTCTTAAAGAAGACTACCTAAATAGGTTCCTAAAAAGGATAAGAGATGTCTTACAGAAGACTACCTAAAAAGGCTCCTGGAAAGGATAAGAGATGTCTTAAAGAAGAATTCCTAAAAAGGCTCCTAGAAAGGATAAGATATGTCTTAAAGAAGACTACCTAAAAAGGCTCCTAGAAAGGATATGAAACGTCTTAAACAAGACTACCTAGAAAGGCTCATAGAAAGGATATGGAGTGTCTTAAAGAAGACTACCTTGAAAGGTTCCTAGAAAGGATAAGCAACGTCTTAAACAAGACTACCTAGAGAGGTTCCTAGAAAGGATGATAAACGTCTTAGACAAGACTACCTAGAAAGGTTGATAAACGTATTAGAAAAGACTACCTAGAAAGGTTCCTAGAAAGGATGATAAACGTCTTAGACAAGACTACCTAGAAAGGTTCCTAGAAAGGATGATAAACGTCTTAGAAAATACTACCTAGAAAGGTTCCTAGAAAGGATAAGAAACGTCTTAGAGAAGACTACCTAGAAAGGCTCCTAAAAAGGATGAGACGTTCTTTGATTGTTTTTGAATTATCTTTGAAGAAAGACCCGGAATGAAGCATCAGGATTGTATTTGTGTCTTGAATGAGCGTTAAGATTGAATCGTTGATACAATCGTCTTTAAACAGTATCTGGATGATAATGTTCTTTTGATCGTGAATGACCTGAAAAGGCAAAAATTAGTTTTATGCACTATCATGATGCATGTATTGTGTAATGAGGTTCTAGGAATAAATGAGAATGTTGTATGTTATGTATGTAATGTGATTGAGGTTCTCGAAATAAACGAGAATGATGTATGTTATGTATGTATCGTGAATGATGCATGGATGGACTATATAGTCGAAGCATATTGGTAACTTTGTATCGCAATTGCTGGTTGAGAAAATAAATCTTTGTATGCTGTTGGAGATGATGACAAGGTGATTGTGTTGAGAATTCCTGTCTTCCGTTCGAGGATATCCAGCTGGGGATTTTCATTACCGCTTGGGGATGAAAGTAGCTTGAGTGATTTGATCCTGGTGTGCCCTGACTGGGGATAAGAGAGATGGATAACTGACCAATTTTCCACTGTGAGTGCCAACATTACTGGGAACATTGAGTTTGAATAAACCCTGTTGGAGAAGAAGATTGTATCGGAGAGCCTGTAGTGTTGGGGAGCCAAGTCTCTGTTGGGAAGAGATTACTTGAAGATAACTCCTCGAGGATTACTCTGTGGGGATATTGTTGTGAAAAAAACTTTGTGGGTAAGATCCCTTGAGATTTCAATTTTCATTTCCCTCATGTCACTTGCTGTTGTAAAACATTTTCTTAACCATATGTGGCCCTTTGCATGGGGAAGTCTATCCGCCCCTAGAGTCGGTAGCCTGGTATATTTGATTCTTGAGATTGGAATTAGAACTTTGAAGGAGAGACAGATATTGACACCATCTGATACTAGTAGCTAAACAGCTTTTGCTGAGATTTGTGACTGATTCAACATGCCCCCAGTGATGGGATAACATCTCCGATTGTTCAGCGCTTCTGAGAGATTTTATGAATCGTGACCGGATTGCTCCTGGTAGATGGGGTAATAATATGCCATGTCCCCTGTACATACAAGCTTTTAGCTGACTGAGTCAAGCGTACGAGACATTTCTGCAACTTTATCTGTCGGGAGGACTTTCTGAGTTTTGTGCTATCATAAGCAATGTGCCCCAATATTATGAACCTAGGAATAATTCCCCTGATTGATTAACACTTATGAGTGAGTCTTCGAGTCTTGACTTGATTGCCCCAGATGTATGAATCCTTACTCAAAAAAGTATTCAACTGTTTTTTGTGCCTCTGAGGGTGATCAGAATTTGAGATATTCTTGTTCGAACTCAACGGAGTTCTGAAGACAACTTGTCCTTTGAGAGGATTAAACTTTTCATCAACAGCTCATGATGGAAGCTTTCCTGGTGTCAAGTACTTGTTCATATGCAAAGATTGTTTAGTATAAGAAATATAATTCTAATGCAAAGTTCATGTTTGTCTTGAAGTTTAAAAAAGAAAGTTTTGAAAGGATGTCAAAACATTGATTATTTTGTTAAAGGCGGTGTGATACCAACTCAAACGTTTTAGCAAAACTCCTAGGAGTCGGTTTACCGTATTCTCGTTTACAGTATGCTTTCGAACTAACCCTGCTTCAATTAGGACTTTTGAGGGTTGTAACGTGGTCAGATTCACGGTTTTTTTAGAAAAAATGGATTTTTAGGCTCAAAATTTTATTGGTGCCCACCCCCTTCGTGATGCTCTCCAACCTAAGTTCAGTTAGATTGACGCGAGCATTCATCCTTTAAGAAGAGTTTGAGCCGATTGAGGAATCGATGAGGTGTTTGGACATGGCAATCACTTATCTTTTATTCTTGGTGTCTGATCACACGATCTTGAATTTATAGACACGCGAATTTGCTCCTTTTGTTGAGGATCTTTTTTTTTGTTTCCCTAACTTTTGCCTGGACAAATTCTTTTGAATTTCGGGTTTGAAGTCCAGCGGGATGCCTTAACTTTTTCCTAAGTCATTTGTTTTCAAGTTTGTTGACTTAGCGGGCTATCTTTTTCTCTTTTTTTTTTCGATTTCTTTTTTTTTTGAACAAGTCATATGACCCTAAGACGTCTTTGATTTGTTTGAAAGATTGTGACTGCCTCATTTCTTGTGGTATTGACTTTCCTCAACCTTTGGAGAATAACCATTTTTGTGTCCTTAGATGCGTACTCCTGATGAATTTTGAACGCTCGATCAGGTTAACTGAACACTACCCTGCCCCTAGGTTAAATATGAGGGTTTTTTGTATAGAAAAGAAACTCCTACTTCAAGGCTCAAAGGGGTTGACAAGTGATTAACTTCCTTATATCTCCAGTGTTTGGGGATTTGAAACAATGCCCGTACATCATCAATAGGGTTTTACTCGAAAGCACACTATTTGAGATTATGAGTATTATATGCTCGTCATTCTCCCTTCGGAGTTATCATGCTTTATCACCGTGAGTTTGGTATCACAAGCCAAGAAAAACATGTTGGAGCGAGAGCGAATGAATTTTTTCAAGACAAACATATCCAATGCATCATGATTATAGTTCAAAAACAAACAAGTATTGCATATAAACAGTATTGAACAAAAACAAGAAAGATTACGCATGAAAATGCATGAGAAATTAAGAATTGCCAGCATTGAGGAGATTTTCCCCGTATGGACTTATTGCTTCAGAAGATCCGTTAAGTTGAAGGAGGGCTTCAAATCTGGATTGCAGGTGTGAATGTGATAGCCTTTGCATCAATCAGGTCTTGAACCTTGTCTCTAAGTGGCTGGCAATTATCAATCGAATGGTCAAGTTCCCCAGAGTGGAAAACAAACCGAACGTTAGTGTCTGAACCTGCAGGACACTTTAGATTACTTCCAGGAAGATGACTCTGACGAAGTCACATGAGAGTTGTAAGTGTACAACTTCAAGGATAGTAAGAATAAAATAGTAAGAAGATGAGAAGCTTGTCCTTTGGAAAATTTGGTTGCAGCTTCGTCTGAAGAACTTTGACTTTTCATATTTGGACGTCCTTTTATAAGAATCAAGCTCACCATATCAAATGGGTCATAGCCTCTGATTCGGGGTATTGTACCTTTTGAACCTGAAGGCGTGTGGCTAGAGGAAAATAAATCCTTTTCCCCTGATAGATATGTGCCTTTGCATTTGAGGATGCAAGGCCAGAGAAAACTAAATCTTCTTGCCCCTTGATAGGAATTCAGTTCCTGATAATAGCACCTGAAATTGTGCGCCCTAAACTCCTAAGATCTTCGAAAAAGGTTAGTTGAAAATGCCATATGATGAGGTGATGTCATGTGTATGCTATAGATGAAAGTGCAAATCACACAAATAGCCCTAGAAGTATAGGGTGGTGACCAACAATAGCCTTAGAAGTATGGGGTAATGACCATATGTAAGTCCTGCAAGAAATTTCAAGTTGTTAGATATAAACAAAACCTGAAAGAGGTAAGAATTGTTAAATAAAAGATATACACAAGTCATGCAAGGAAATCAAATTGTTAGGGTATAAACAAATCCTGCAAGGGAGATCAAGTTGTTAGGGTATAAGCAAATCCTGCAAGAAAATCAAGTTGGTAGGGTATGAATAAATCCTGCAAGGAAACCAAACGGTTAGGTAATGAATACAAACAAGTCACACAAGTATCCTTAGGTTTAAAGGCTTTCCTGAACTTCGTAGGTAAGTACCCTCCCCACTGAAGTTTAGTTGGTTCAACCTGTCCTAGATAAAGATCGGGTTCTAGGGAGCTCATATCATTGACCTTTCTCGAAGGCACTATTTCAGTTCAATAATCGAATCACCGACCGAAAACGTCCTGAAAGTCCAGTCCATATGAGTGTAGCTTCGAGTATCAACCAACTTCAGCCGGAACCAAAGCCAGCCACCTCGCTACGTCCTATTGGCCAAAGTCAAGTTCAACTAAGGTTCTAGGAGAAAATTAGTGCTTAATGACACCACGCGGCAGCCAAATGTTTCCCCAGGCCGGATCCCAAGGAACATCAGGACAAACCAAAGCGTCGCACTAACGATGGATACCATATCAACCATAGCGGTATACGCCGTACAGTCTCCTTGGTCTCATGCCATATACCTAAGGTACACTAAATCCTGGTGTAGGATCTTTCACACAACAAGATACCCAAACAATATCCTTTAAAGTAAAGCAAACAAGACAAACAAGTATTAAAGTGAACTAAGCTCTAAGGTAACCCCTCTTTTAAAGTCCCCAGCAGAGTCGCCAGTTCTGTAACTCGGTGAACTGACTTTTATTTTTATAAGAAAAAATGTTGTGGTAAGCATGAGTCGCCACCGACTTTTATTTTATCCAATTTTAGGAAAGGTATAAAAGTACAGGAAAGACCTAAAAGGAGTTTGAGTTCGGGGGGTATGTTATGAAAAGGGAAGGTATTAGCACCCTTTTCATCCGTAGTTATCTACGGGCTCTTGGTTTGCTTAGCTCGTTTGTTTTGTTTGAAAGTCAAAATGTGTGTGTGTGTTGTATTCGAGTATTTTATCTTGTATTGGGTTAGCTATGATGGCTTTTAGTCTTGTCATACACACCCTATTAGCATACATCTAGCAATTAAGTGGTGCAAAAGGTAAAGATGCGGAAAATAAATCATAAGAATATTACACGGCTTCGGGGAGGGGGAGTTACAATAAAAACCAACGGGGATAAAATTATTGCAAACCAAATGAAAATTAAAACGGAGATATATAAAGAAATCAAAGAGATAACTTGTAAATGTCCGTGAAATAGCACAATGCCCAAGATGGTAGTACCTCGCAAAATCACGAAAATGTTAGCAACACAAAATAATGTATAAAAAATGGTAGAAATATGAACAACATTAATCGAAGAATAAACAAAAGAAACCAAAGTAAGTACATGAAAAAAATATATTTTTGGTATTTTCTATTAACTAAATAAACTTATGAATTAATTGATAAACACTAATTAAACAAATTCTATTTTTTTTTTTGTGTTCTTATTTATTTTCTAATAGGCAAAATTAAACCTTCAACTAAATTAATAAAATCAAAACAATAGTAATTACATTAGATAATTAGCTACAAGAATCAAAGGGATGTGATCAGTAGACAGTAAGGCTCTATTGGACTAGAATGGTTTGGGTTTAATGGACTTAGGCCCAAAAGGAACCCCAGCCAGCCGTGATGTTCATTCAGGTTACATGTGACAATAACTTCCTCTATTCTGCGCCGTTTTTGCTCTTTCTTCTAACCCATGTTCATTCTATGGAATTCTTAACATCTACTCTTTACTCATGCTCACGTTAACAACAGTAAACCAAAACCGCAACTTAAACTCTCACTTAACTCTCTCGCAAATCCAAATCGCAAACTCAAACAATCAATCTCCAACACGTGAACCTCTTGAACAAACATTCCCTCATGTTTCAAAACTATTTTTCTCAAACAAGCAAACATTCAAAATCTGAACAACAATAACATGTATTCAAGCAAACATTCATGAGATGAACTCAACGGATTCAGAAACTTACCGATTGTGTTGTTCCTATCTAATTCGAAAATGTAGGTTTGGAGTTGTTGTTGTGTCGCCGGTTTTGATGGTTCTGATGTGCAGGTTGTTATAGCCGCGGAGTTGTGGTGAAAGTGGCTGGAATGAGGAGATCTACGCGGTTCTGGGCGTGATTCATGATCGGACATGATTGCGGATGAAGATCCGCGTGCGAGGCCGCGATATGGGTCGGAGGGTCTGCGTGATAGGCTTCGCGGCATGGAGGAGATGGTCGGAGGCGGTTCTGTTACACGGCCTATTCCAAGGAGATGGTCGGAGGCGGTTCTGATAGGCTTCAAGGTACCTCATATGTCTCAAGGAATATCCATGTCAAAAGTCAAGCTTCTATTCCAAGGATCGCTCATTCAATGGCTCAGATGATCTACAATCGACTATTTTGACCTAAAAGTCAACTATGGTCAAAGTACAATCGAAACTCCTGACTTTTGGTAAACATCAATTATTTGAGGTTGTATCCATCATTTGATCATAATCTATTAATAAAAACTCAGAAATGAACAATGTCAAAAGGTTCAAATTAAGGTTTTTTATAGGAAAAGTCAACTCAACTTTGACCGACCATAACTTTCATATGGAGTATCAAAAATTGCCCAACCAAAGCCTGTTATGAAGGAAATTGGATTCTCTACAACTTTGTCTCTCACAAGCCAAGGCCAGAAATGCTTCATTTGAGAGATATGGTACAAAAGATTATAGGTCCTTTTCAAAAGTCAATCAAAAGCAGTTTTTTGTCAAAGACCATATCATCAAGATAAAATCTCCCAATGAAAAATATGTTCCAAAGTGGCTTGTAGAGGACGTCTTGAGGTTTCCAAAAAGTCCTAGAACTCTCCCATACCTTAAAAATTGAGGGAGATATGCCTTGTCAAAGTTGGGAGATTTTGAAGGAAATATGTGAAACAAAAGTGGTTCAAAATGATTATTTTTGCAAATGGCCCTATTTTGTTATGATCCAAACTTAATTATAAGGTTATTAAGAATCTCAAAATTCAAGGCCACGTCCATTTGAATTTTTATTTTATTTTTTTAGTGAAATTTTTATTCATTAAAGATCTAATTTAAATCGAATAAAAGGAAAATTATGAAAGGATTGACTTTAGTCTTATTTTCCAAGCAATCAAATCATCCAAATAAACCATAATTGTCATCAAATTCGTGCTAAGGCCTATTGGTTAGAAATGATTGAAATTGGACAAGTTTTAGAAAGTTTAAATTCAAGATCCAATCAAATATCAATCTTGAAAATTTCCAAGATTCAATCACTATTTGTTAACCTAATCTGATCTACTACATAAGGTTAAGAATTCCAGACCTCAAGGGGAGGATTTTCGGCCTCCAAGAATGACATTGAAGCTCACAAAAGTGGAAGACAAACCAAAGTCGGTTTGAAAGTTAGGAGAGGCCTCAGAGAGTTTCAAGCATTATTGCACTCTCCCTGGACATCCTTGAAGCTTTTCCAATCACTTCCAGGCCACGCCACTTCGTGAATCACCGCCCATATGCTTACGGTTTACTAGAATTAATTTGGTTTCATTTTCTTAAATTTATCATGTATAAATGGCTTTTGGTTGCATATTATTGATTGGTAGGATGTTTAGGTTATTTCTGGGTCGTAATTCATTGGTTGCAGGCGTATACAAAGAACCACCATTGTTAGGTATTGGAAGCTTTGTTTTGGGGTTTTTCGAAAGGGACAAAATTGGGCCAAACTATGGATGCTATCATGTTTAGAATGAAATTTGCAATTGAACCATCTGATTATTTGGAATTTATAGTACATATTGTGTGAGATTCAAATTTACAAGGGTTATGGCAACATACATAAACCGTTGCCAAAGGACTTCTATTTTCAGGAAAAGAAATGAGGGAGACGACACTGTAGGGCACGCTGATTTTTATTTTAAAAAGGAATCACGTCGTTTGAGGGTTTATATATGTTTCGCTTCAATTAATTTTCAACAAGTGAACATGGAGCGAATGGAAAAGGGTATAGACGTATCACCATCCAAACAGGGGTTCGATCCCCAGGCTCCAACATGTTTTTTTTTTATGAATAACATGTTTATAGATCCAATGCGCGCGCGTCTAGAAGGCATATGATGCAACCTCAGATCTGGGCCACAGGATCATCCATGTTCAGATCTAACGCATCTGGGATTGAGGCCACACCATGGAGCTTCAAAGGTCAACAACACCAGATTGCCTTCCTAGGTTTTTTCCTATATTTTTATTATTTAAATTACTTAGATTAAATATTAATTAACATTGTTTAGTGTAATTAATTTATTTAATTAAGAATAGAATATAACTAGGTTAGGATAATGATCAGGGTTAGGATTATTTTCTCGATTGTTCGACTATTCCGATTTAATTTATTTAATTAGTTTTAACTTATAAAAATCACAAAAAACCCTAGAATGGCTATCAAAGTATTAGGGTTTTCCAGAATCCCATTGGTTATCCTTAATTAATTTTCTCCTCGATCCGACTATACCTATTAGTCGCATTGGCGAGAAATAAATTTAATCGAAATTAATTAATTTATTAATACTAATTTAATTAATTCTTATCTAATTCTCTCCTCGATCCGACTAAATCTATTAGTCGCATTGGCGAGAGATAAAGTAATAAAACGTAAAGAATTGAGTTCGTTGTCATGTAATAACTGAACCTATTGGTTATGAGAGGCAATGATAAAACTCATCAATTAATTACAAGATTAAAATACACCTCATTTGCTGTCTGTGACGATCGAATCTATCGATCAGAGCAACCAGCAATACCTAAGATAATTCGTTAATTATAATGATCAACTCTATTGATCATCGCACCTAACTAAAACACATCAAACCAGGGCTGTATGCCCAAGTCTAAAACATTCAAACACTTCAAATCAAACTACGGATTTTCATCCTTTTCGACAAGGCAACTCAAAATGCCTTGCAAATACCAAAACTCAAAACTACGACAAGGTAACTCAAAATACCTTCAAACCATATCAAATCAAATTCAAAGGCGTACAACCCAGTGCCTGAACTATGTTGACTCTGATTCTCCCTAAGGAGATACGTAGGCATTTGGCAACAAGGCAAGTCCCCTTCCCCAAAATCCTAATCAGGTTCGAACCTTACTGTTCACCCTTTTCACTTCTTTAGCTATTAAACCTTAACATTTTTAGCCATAAACCTCACAACGCTCTTAAGATACAAACCTTGAATGCAAACCTTAGGAAAGGGTTAAGGGGGCCTAACACCTTCCCTTGACCTGATTATAATAATCTTACCCCGAATCTCATAATTGCGTAGGGTTTCCTATTCGCCCTGGTAGAATAGGTGGCGACTCTAAAAGTCTAATTTTTAGGGCAGGTTGCTACACACAGATACCTAGGGCGGCGTCTCATCAACTGCACACATGCTTGTCCAAATAGAGTGAACACGTGTTCAACTTTTGGAATAGCTGGTGACAGCTGTTTTGCTTTAAAAGATATTCTGAATCAACTTAGACATATGAAACGTTAGTACAAACAGAATCAGAATATCTAACTGATCAACATCAGAACTTCTAATCCATATATCAGAACTTCTCATCCTTTCATTCTGGGCATAAATCCATACTGATATTCTTCAGAATGAACTTAAACCTATCTTCAGCAAGGGGTTTTGTAAAGATATCAGCCCATTGATGGTCTATATCAACAAAGTTTAAAGAAAGAACACCCTTCTGAACATAGTCCCTAATGAAATGATGTTTAATCTCAATATGTTTAGCTTTGGAATGTAAGATTGGATTCTTAGATAAACATATAGCAGAAGTATTATCACAGAAGATAGGAATGTTACTCTCATATATATGATAATCTTCTAGCTGACTCTTCATCCAGAGGACCTGTGTACTACATCCAGCAGCAGCAACATATTTTGCTTCTGTTGTAGAGAGGGCAATTGTAGCTTGCTTCTTGCCGTACCATGAGATCAGGTGACTTCCAAGAAATTGACAACTTCCAGAAGTACTTTTCCTTTCAACTCTATCTCCAGCGTAATCAGCATCAAAAAATCCTACTAAGTTGTATTCTTCAGATCTTCTGTAGACTATACCAACAGTAGTAGTACCTTTCAGATACCTCAGAATTCTCTTAACAGCTGTTAAGTGAGATTCTCTAGGATCTGATTGGAATCTTGCACACAGACAAACACTGAATAAAATATCAGGTCTAGAAGCAGTAAGATATAGAAAAGATCCAATCATACCTCTGTAGAGCTTCTGATCTACCTTCTTACTTACCTCATCCTTACCTAGGACACACGTTGGATGCATAGGAGTTTTTGCTTCTTTGCTTTCTGAAAGATTAAACTTCTTCAGAAGTTCTTTCACATACTTGGTTTGATGAACATAGGTTCCATCAGAAGTTTGATTGATCTGGATCCCAAGGAAGTACTTGAGTTCTCCCATCATGCTCATTCCAAGTGTAGCATTAGAGGTTCCAAAGATAATATCATCAACATAAATTTGGCAAATTAAAATATCCTTTTTAAAGGTTTTATAGAAGAGAGTAGTATCCACTTGTCCTCTAGTGAAACCATTATCCAGAAGGAATGAACTTAATCTTTCATACCAAGCTCTAGGAGCTTGCTTTAGGCCATATAATGATTTCTTTAATTTGAAAACATGTTCTGGAGACTTAGAGTCTTCAAAACCAAGAGGTTGGTGAACATATACTTCCTCATCTATATAACCATTTAAGAAGGCACTCTTAACATCCATATGATATAGAGTGATGTTATGTTGAGTGGCAAAGGAAATCAATAAGCGAATAGATTCTAACCTGGCCACTGGTGCAAAGGTTTCTGTATAGTCTATGCCTTCTTAATGACTATAGCCCTGAGCAACCAGTCTGGCTTTGTTTCTTACAACTTCTCCTTTTTCGCTTAGCTTGTTTCTGAAGACCCACTTGGTTCCAATGATGTTGAATCCTTTTGGTCTAGGAACAAGATCCCATACGTCATTCCTTGTAAACTAATTAAGTTCTTCTTGCATGGCAATTATCCAATCAGCATGCTCCAGAGCTTGATCAACAGAAGTTGGCTCGATAAGAGATACTAGACCAAATTGACATTCTGCATTGTTCTTAAGGAATGATATGTTCTGATAGGATCTTCTTTCTTTCAAAGGATAACATCTTTTGAGTGAGCAGAGGCGAGTCTAGAAGATCTTCGGATAGTTGGCTCTTCAGAAATTCTGAGATTCTCTAGTTAAGCAGCAACTTGATCTTCTAATACCTTGCTTCTAGGTTCTTCAGCTTCTGAGTTAGAGATTTCAATATCTGCAAAATTCTCAAACTGCTTTGGCTTTTCAAGACCAAGCTTATCATCAAATCTGATATTGATTGATTCTTCAACAATCAATGTTTCAGTATTGTATACTCTGTAGCCTTTTGAGCGTTCAGAATATCCAAGAAGGAAACACTTCTGTGCCTTAGAATCAAACTTACTCAGATGATCCTTAGTGTTCAGAATATAACATATACATCCAAAAGGATGAAAATAAGAAATGTTGGGCTTTCTGTTCTTCCATAATTCATAAGGAGTCTTATTGAGAATAGGTCTTATAGAGATTCTATTCTGAATATAACATGCAGTATTTATTGCTTCTGCCTAGAAATGCTTAGCCATATTGGTCTCGTTGATCATGGTTCTGGCCATTTCTTGTAGAGTCCTATTCTTTTGCTCTACAACTCCATTTTGCTGTGGAGTTCTAGGGCAAGAGAAACCATGGGCAATACCATTTTCTTTGAAATAAATCTCAAAGAATCTGTTCTCAAATTCGCCACCATGATCACTTCTGACCTTTATGATTTTACACTCTTTCTCAGATTGGATCTGAGTGCAGAAGTCAAAGAATATTGTATGAGACTCATCCTTGTGTTTCAAGAACTTTACCCATGTCCATCGGCTATAATCATCTACGATGACTAATCCATATTTCTTCCCTCTGACAGATGCTATTTTGACTGGGCCAAACAGATCAATGTGCAGAAGTTCTAGCGGCCTAGAGGAAGAAACAACATTCTTAGACTTGAATGCAGGTTTGGAAAACTTCCCTTTCTGACATGCTTCGCAAAGAGCATCTGATTTATATTTCAGATTAGGGAGTCCTCTGACCAGATTTAGTTTGTTAATCTGAGAAATATTTCTCAAACTAGCATGGCCTAATCTTCTGTGCTAGATCCATTGCTCTTTGTTAACAGACATAAGACAAGTTACCTTCTAATTCTTAAGATCTTGAAGATCAATCTTGTAAATGTTGTTCTTTCTCTTTCCTGTAAATAAGATTGAACCATCCTTCTGACTTGCAGCTTTGCAAGACTTTTGATTGAAGATTATGTCATAACCATTGTCACTTAATTGACTTACGGACAATAAGTTATGAGTTAATCCATCTACAAGAAGTACATTAGATATGGAAGGAGAGTTACCAATACTTATGGTTCCTGAGCCAATAATCTTGCCCATCTGATCTCATCCAAACTTAACTTCTCCAGCGGACTTAAGCACCAGGTCTTGGAACATAGAATTTTTTCCCGTCATGTGCCGCGAGCACCCCGAGTCCAGGTACCATGACATGTTTTCCTTTGTCTTCTTTGCTGCCAAGGATATTTACAACAGAAATTATCTTCTCCCTAGGTACCCACATTTTCTTGGGTCCTTTCTTGTTAGTTTTCCTCAAGTTCTGATTGAACTTGGTTTTAGCATGATAAACAACAGGAGGTACAACATGATATTCCTTAGGTTGAGCAACATGATATTTTCTATTTTGTGTCACATGCTTCTTAGTGTGTGTAACGTGAAAGCTTTTAGCATGTGAGGTGAGCCTAATATCATGAGAGTGGCCATACTTGAACTAATCATACAATGGCTTGTATGTGATTTTCATATCATCTACAGGTTCAAGTTTGTATGGGGTATCACCCTCATAACCTATGCCAACTCTCTTGTTTCCACTAACAGCATATATCATAGAGGCAAGTTGACTTCTACCAATACCTCTAGATAAGAATTTCGTGAAACTCAAGTCATATTCTTTAAGAATATTGTTCAAGCTTGGAATAGATTTTTCTGAACCAGAAGATGACTCAGCATCTTTGGATAGTTTTAAAACGTTTGCTTTGAGTTCAGAATTTTCTAATTCAAGCTTCTTAGTTTCAGATACAAAGAGCTTTCTCTGCTTTGAGTTCAGAATTTTAGCTAAACTGGAAGCTAGCTCATCTCTAGATAGATCAGAAAATACCTCTTCAGTGTCAGAGTTTGATTCTGATGTAGATTATGATTCAGCATCCATAGTAGCCATCAGCGCTATGTTGGCTTGCTCGTCTCCAGATTCTGATTCTGATTCTGATGAATCCGAATCATCCCAAGTTGCCATAAGACCTTTCTTCTTCTGGAACTTCTTCTTGGGTTTCTCTCTCGAAGCTTTAGACACTCACTCTTGTAGTGACCTGGCTCCTTGCACTCAAAGCACGTGACCTTCTTTTTTGTCAGATCTTCTGATTCCAGAAGATTCTCCTCTTTCAAGCTTTTTAGAACTTCTGAAGTTCTTGAACTTCCTTTGCTTACTCTTCTAGAGTTGGTTTACCCTTTTGGAGATCATGGACAGTTCATCTTCTTCTTATGATTCTGATTCTTCAGAATCTTCTTCTTCACCCTGAAAAGCGTTAGTGCATTTTTTATTTAAAGATTTTAATGCAATAGACTTACCTTTCTTCTGAGGTTCATTAGCATCCAGCTCTATTTCATGACTCCTCAAGGCGCTGATCAGCTCTTCCAAAGAGACTTCATTCAAATTCTTTGGTATCTTGAATGCAGTCACCATTGGGCCCCATCTTTTGGGCAAGCTTCTGATGATCTTCTTGACGTGATCAGCCTTTGTATATCCCTTGTCAAGTATTCTTAATCCAGAAGTTAGAGTTAGAAATCTTGAGAACATTGTTTCAATGCTTTCATCATCCTCCATCTTGAAGGCTTCATACTTCTGGATTAATGCAAGAGCTTTTGTCTCTTTGACTTGGGCATTTCCTTCATGAGTCATCTTTAATGATTCAAAGATGTCATGGGCAGTTTCCCTGTTTGATATCTTCTCATATTCAGAATGAGAAATAGCATTCAGCAGAATAGTCCTTGACTTATGATGATTTTTGAATTGTTTCTTTTGATCATCACTCATTTCTTGTCTTGACATCTTTGCTCCACTAGCATTTACTGGATGTTTGTAACCATCCACAAGCAAGTCCCATAAATCACCATCTAGACCAAGAAAGTAACTTTCCAATCTATCTTTCCAGTATTCAAAGTTTTCACCATCAAATACTAGTGGTCTAGAATATCCATTTCCATTTCCATTGTTGTGTTGATCATTTGAAGTAGATGTAGTAGTAGGAGTAATAGCATCAACCATATTGACTTAGTGTTTTTCTCACCCTGAATCTTTTCCTAACATGGTTAAGTGCTTGCACCTAAAACCGGTGCTCTGATGCCAATTGAAAGATAGAAAAACACTTAGAAAGGGGGGTTTGAATAAGTGTGACTTTAAAAACTCTTAAGATAAAAACAAATAACACAGTTATTTTTATCTTGGTTCGTTGTTAATGAAACTACTCCAGTCCAATACTATTCCAGAAGTTCTTGGATACTACTCTCTTTTGTAAAACCTTTAAAAAGGATATTTTAATTTGCCAAATATATGTTGATGATATTATCTTTGGAACCTCTAATGCTACACTTGGAAAGGAGTTTGCTAAGTCTATGCAGGATGAGTTTGAAATGAGAATTATGGGAGAACTCAAGTACTTTCTTGGGATCCAGATCAATCAAACTTCTGAAGGAACTTATGTTCATCAGACCAAGTACGTGAAAGAACTTCTGAAGAAGTTTAATCTTTCAGAAAGCAAAGAAGCAAAGACTCCTATGCATCCAACGTGTGTTCTAGGTAAGGATGAGGTAAGTAAGAAGGTAGATCAGAAGCTCTACAGAGGTATAATTGGATCTCTTCTATATCTTACTGCTTCTAGACCTGATATTTTATTCAGTGTTTGTTTGTGTGCAAGATTCCAATCAGATCCTAGAGAATCTCACTTAACAGGTATTAAGAGAATTCTGAGGTATCTAAAAGGTACTACTAATGTTGGTTTAGTCTACAGAAGATCTAAAGAATACAACTTAGTAGGATTCTGTGATGCTGATTACGCTGGAGATAGAGTTTAAAGGAAAAGTACTTATAGAAGTTATCAATTTCTTGGAAGTCGCCAGATATCCTGGTACAGCAAGAAGCAAGCTACAATTGCCCTCTCTACAACAGAAGCACAATATGTTGCTGCTGCTGGATGTAGTACACAGATGCTCTGGATGAAGAGTCAGCTAAAAGTTTATCAGATATATGAGAGTAACATTCCTATCTTCTGTGATAATACTTCTGCTATTTGTTTATCTAAGAATCCAATCTTACATTCCAAAGCTAAACATATTTAGATCAAACATCATTTCATCAGGGACTATGTTCAGAAGGGTGTCCTTTCTTTAAACTTTGTTGATATAGACCATCAATGGGCTGATATCTTTACAAAACCCCTTGCTGAAGATAGGTTTAAGTTCATTCTGAAGAATATCAGTATGGATTTATGCCTAGAATGAAAGGATGAAAAGTTCTGATATATGGACTAGATTTGAAATGATCATTTATTTTATTTATAAGAAGTTCCGATTGTTGATCAGTTAGATATTCTGATTCTGTTATTACTAACGCTTCATATGTCTAAGTTGATTCCGAATCTCTTTTAAAGCAAAACAGTTGTCACTAGCTATCCCAGAAGATGAACACGTGTTCACTTTAGTTGGACAAGCATGCGTGCAGTTGATGAGACGCCGCCCTAGGTAATTGTGCAAATCATTTCAAATATCACGTTTTACCCTAACGTCACTCAACATTAAATGCATTTGATTTTCTGCATTCTGTAACTGTTCATTCTCAGAATTTAATTGCATTTGTTTTTCTAATCTTTGTCTATTTAAACCGCCGTTATCATATCATTTTATCTTTTCACACATTCATTCCCTTCTCTTGTGTATGCTGAACATGCTTTTGAATTAGAAGCTGATGCTGAGAATCAAGATCCTGAAAATCATCCTGCTGAGCAGTCTCCTATTAAGAAAAATCAAGCTGATGTTCTCATGGTCGATGCTGCTGTTGAGAATCCTCCTCTTATGGATAATAACTGTGATGCTTCTTCTGCTGGACCTTCTGTTTTGATAAACACCATGAAGGCTCTTCAACATAATCAAGCTGATCTAGCCTCTCGTCTGGACAAGCATGAGGATACTCACAATGAGTTCAGATCATTCATGAAGACGCAGTCTGAAGACACTACTAAGATTAAAAACCTTCTGGCCATGTTAGCTTCTAAGCTTGGCTAGTCGTAGTCTGTCTTGGTCTTAGATGTTTTCTTGTTTTATGCATCTGTTTATCTGCATCTGCCTTTGTACTTCTGATATTGTTAATCAATGAAATCGTTATCTTCTTCACTTTGTGTGTCTTTTATCATCTGAATCTTTTAATGCTTTTTGATGTTATGACAAAAAGGGGGAGAAACATGATAATTGATTTGGTTTATTATATCAATTGCTGGGATTAAGTCTCAACATTTCCTAACATTATTTGCAAGTTCTATGTCTTTGAGATTTTTTTGCAGGATTGAAGATATTTTGAAAAAGCTCAACATGAGAAGCAAATACATGAGGAAAAGCAATTCTATAAAGAAGCATGTTCTTGAAAAATTGAAGCAAGCTTAGTGCTGTGAAGCTTCAAGATCAGAAGCAAGAAGAATTTTCTGATATTCTCTTTGTAGAATATGCTCTGATACATTTTCTTCTTTTGAATGTTCTGATACATGTTCTTTATTAAGAATGTTCTGATACATTCATGCTCTGATATGTCTGTCTAGTATGTTCTGAAACATTTCAGGATGTAAAGATGCTCTGATGATGCTCTAATACATTCAAGAATGTTCTGATACAATCAAGCATGCTATGACAACAAAGAAGAAATTCAAAGCTCTGAAGCTGTCCTATGGAAGCAAGAAGCAGAAGCTCTGAATATTCTGAAGTTCTAGGCAAAGTGAAAGTCTCTACTGAAATGAAAAATACTCAGGGAAGTCTTTTATTTATAAATTCTTCTAGTATTTATTTCAGGGGGGAGATTGTTAATCTCAGGGGGAGACATATTCACACACTCTGGTTAT
Organism: Vicia villosa; assembly: GCF_029867415.1. NCBI lineage: Eukaryota > Viridiplantae > Streptophyta > Magnoliopsida > Fabales > Fabaceae > Vicia > Vicia villosa. The sequence goes on along the minus strand of NC_081183.1, from coordinate 68,248,922 downwards.
ATGCTTATGATATAACTGTGTAATTGTCTTTTGTCATCTGATATCTGATGGCAAATTCATATCAATTATATATGTTTTTGTCATCATCAAAAAAGGGGAGATTGTTAGAACAAGATTTATTCAGATCAATATTCTTATTTTGATGATAACAATATATATGAATTTTGTATAAGACAATGTGGTACTCTAATCCTTTGCATTTTCCATTTCAGGAAATATATAAAGAGTATGCACAATTCAGCGCTAAGAAGCACTGACTCAGAAGGTTCAGGATTGCAACTTTAGAACATGCTCTCGCAAGACATCTGAAGATGGTCAAGCAGAATCAGAACATGGTCTATGAAGCATCAGAAGAACATGAAGTCAGAAGCAGAAGCACTGAAGTTCTTATGGTATCACGCTTAAGCACTTCAAAGTCAGAAGACAAGAAGATGCTCTGCACCAAGCTGTGACTCTGATTATTCAAACGTTGTATTCACAAATCTGAGATCAGAAGCAAGTACAAGATGACAGACTATTAAGTCTAATCTCTGACTGACAAAAGGAACGTTAGAAGCTACAAACGGCAAAGTCAGTAAAAGCAGCAAAAACATGGCTCGAGGTAGTTGACAAAAGTGTGAAACATTAAATGCAAAGATGTACTATTCACGCAATGCATTAAATGCAACCCAATGGTCATCTTCTCAAAACGCCTATAAATATGGAAGTTCTGATCAGAAGCAGCTAACGAATCTTTGCAAAAATACTGAAACGCTGTTGAAATCAAAGCTCACGAACTTCATCCTCAACCTCACAAACTCTTGTAATATTTAGTGAGTGTTAAGCTTAAAACTTAAGGGAAATATCACAGTTGTGATTATAGCTTTCTTAGAAGCAATTCATACTCTTGTAAACTTTATCTTACATTGATTGTAAAAGGTTCCTAGAGTGATCAGTTAGATCAGTATACTCTAGAAGACTTAGAAGTTATCTAAGTGGTGATTTCCTAGAGTGATCAAGTTGTGATCAGTATACTCTAGGAGACTTAGAGGTTATCTAAGTGAAAAACCATTGTAATCAGATTGATTAGTGGATTAAATCCTCAGTTGAGGTAAATCACTCTAAGGGGGTGGACTGGAGTAGTTTCGTTAACAACGAACCAGGATAAAAATAATTGTGTTCATTGTTTTTATCTTAAGAGTTTTTAAAGTCACACTTATTCAACCCCCCCCCCCCCTTTCTAAGTGTTTTTCTATCCTTTAATTATATTAAGCATAATGATTTTCATACATGAAATTGTAAAGTAAACATGGGAAAAGGTAATAAAATACTGCATTGTATCAGGTGTTTAAAATAGTGGATAACATAGTTATGGTTAACTAAGAGTGAAAGAATATGTTAGACATTATTCCATTTAATGAAGTCATCTAATGTATGAGTCTGATATGATCTGTCATTACAGATGAGGTCGAAACATTATCTTATGGTGTATCTTAACATCATCAATAACATATAAAATAAAGTAAGGGGACAAATCTCTAAGCCTCACTTGTAACTTTAAAGAATGTATGGTTTCATTCTGAATGTTTTATATGATTGTAGATCATTACTGTCATATCCCAAAATTTCCCCATCACATTTTATACTCAAGCTCACTTGAAAATGAAAGGCTCAAGACATGACTGAGTACACACTCTCCTAATCAAAGGCTTTTGAACTAGGTTTTGAATTTCTTGATGAAAAAGGATAAATCAAGGTCTCCAATGGACTTCATATGAATTCTTATGTTTCAAACTATCCCTATGACACAATTCTAGCTTTAATTCATAAGATTGCTCAGTCAATTGCTCAGATAGTCAACAGTCGACTAGTTTGACCTAAAAGTCAACTGTGGTAAAAATACAGTCAAAATTCCTGATTTTTTGTCAACATCCCTATTTTGAAGTAAAATTCATCATTTTATCAAGGTTTGATCATGATTCATCAAGAAAATTTCAAAAATCAACAAAACTCAAATTTCTAAATTAGAGTTTTTGACCTAAAAGTCAACTAAACTTTGACCAGCCATAACTCTCACATGGAACATTAGAAACTTCTCAACCGAAGCCTTTCTTGAAGGAAATTAAATTCTATACAACTTTGTCTCTCTAATGCCAGGGCCAAGAATGCTTCATTTAAGAGATATGGTCCAAAAGATTACAGGTCCTTTTTAAAAGTCAACCAAAAGTAGTTTTTTGTCAAAGCCCATATCATCAAGATAAAATCCTCAAATGGAAAAAAGGTTCCAAAGTGGCTTGTAGAGGACATCTTGAGGTTTCCAAAAATTCCTAGAACTCTTCCATATCTTAAAAATTGAGGGAGATATGCCTTGTCAAAGTTGGACAAATTTGGATGAAAAATGTGAAACAAATATGGTTCAAATTGGATTTTTTTGCAAATAGGCCCAATCTTTTAAGATCCAATCTTGTTCCCCAAGTCATCAAAGAGATCCAATCCCAAGGCCACGAATTTGTGTTGATTATTTGATTTTATATTGAATTTTATTCATTTAAAAAGTGATATAATTCAAATAAGTAAGATAATTAGCAAAGATTTTATTGGAGAGAGCATTCCAATCATATTCAATCATCAATTAGACAATATATTTGACTCAATTTCGTGGAAAGAAGATTGGTAAAAGATTGGATTGAAATTGGCCTATTTTAGAAGTTTTTACAAATCAAATTTTCCAAAACTTCAATCTTTGATTCATCAAGATTTACTTCAAAATTGTTGACATAAACCCTTCCACTATAAGTATACAACTTATTCAGATGCCAAGGACACGAATTTCTGGCCATAAGAACCCTAATTAAGCTCTTAAAAGTTCAAGAAAAATCAAATTCAGATTTGAAGTTACAAGCCAATTCAAGGTGTTTTATTGATCCTAACACATTCCTGAAGGTGTTCTGAAGAAATCCAGATCCTAACATTCGAGTAACAAGCCCAGAATCAATCTCTAAGAACTCACATTTTCCTCCCTCTAAAACTTGATTTCGAATTCTATATTTTACGCATCCTACATACAATTTGATTGCATATTTACAATCCCCATGATTTTGTGATTGTTTATGGGTTGTTTAATTCGTGTTTAACCATTGCCATTATTAGGTTTTAGAGGTTTCGTTTTAGGTTTTTTCAATACATGTAAAAGTGGACCCAATTAAGGGCATGGTTAGGTTCGTGAGGTCTGGACGATCACGTCCATGGCCTCGCGAAAGATTTTTTGTTGCGTTTTGATGTATTCGTAAATGGACAGGGCTATGGCAACGAAAGGAGAGCCGTCGGTAAAACCATAGGCTAAAACTACGGCGGGAGGAAGAAGATGAAGATGTGTCTTCATGCGATTGGCCGGTTATAACGAGAAACCGCGCGTGCGTGAGTGTAATACGGTGGGAGAACTGACTTTTAAAAATGTTGCGGATAGCAAGAGTTGCTGTCATACCCCAAAATTTGCCCTCATATATTTACAAACGCCATTTTATTTCGAATAAATGAATTGGCACAGTTGGTAAGAATTTGAGCGTGAAAAGCACTATAGTGAGAGGTCCCTGGTTCGAATCTCACTTCTAACATTTTTCCCTTTTTATTTAATTCTAACTTTATTTCACTTTTGTTCAAAAAAATCACAAAAAATGTTTTTTTTATATATTTAAGTATTATTTTCATATTCATTATTTATTAAAAATACCTTTTTTACTTTATTCATATTTTATTCAAAAATTAAAAAGATTTAAAAAAAAGATTTTGCTTTTCTTTGCATTTTAGAATAATATTTATATTTTAGAAAATAATCAATTTAAATTAGTTAGAATAATAAAAATCTAAATTTATGAATATTTTATTAATTACTTTGATCCATTTGAATTTTATCTTTCCAATTTTGTTAACCTAATTTTACACTATAAATTGTCACAATTTCTACACTTTTAGGGGACTAACAATTAACCCTTATTCACAACTCTCACGTACAAACCAATACCAAGTACCTGCACAAAACCTGTAACTTTTAAAATCCCACAATCCTCCGATATTCATCATCAAATTAACAAATCCAAACTTTGTTTCAAAATCCAAGACCATTGATTTATCTTTCATGCACCAATAATATGATACAACAACCGATTTATGACTTCAATTCAAATCAATACCAAACTAAATATTGTGTTTGAATTGTTTCAGTTTGTGAAACGACAAACTTCATTCTCTCTTTTATATGATTTATCATAACTGTAAACATGTATATTATTTTTTTTTTTTGTGTTTTTTCACAGGTTTGGCAATTGGAATCTTAAGCATCTAAGAGCCATGGCCCAAAACCGGAAACATCATCGCCAGTAGTGTTAACAAAAAAAAAACTTGAAGCAAAGAAAGAAGGAGGTTTCAAAATCAAAGCAATCAGATCCGAAACATGTTTTCAACGCCGATCTCCGACCAACACCACCGAGAGACTCGCTAACAGCCACCTTCGACGTCTCCGATATCAGTTCCGCACCACCTTCTTCCGATCCGCGATGCTGCCAACGACACCATCGAACAACACCCACGCCGACGGACGGAGCTCCTCCGCCTGAGACGTTCCCATCGATCACCATTCATTTACACCGATTGCAACACGATCAAGATTTGGTTTATGATTTACAATTTTTCTTATTTTGTAGGTGATGTTTGTTTATCACTTTCATGGTGGAAGAAGGTTGAGAGGAGAAGATGAATGTGATGCTGAACACATTACGTCTTGAAAACCGAGAATGCCAGGTTGTTCTTATTTTTTTTTATTTTATTTTTTTTCTTTCTTCTTTTTATTTGTAGTCCTTTATTCATTATAATTTTATTTGTTAATTATTTATTAATAGTCATTAGGATCTTAGTGTTAATTGGATTTTAGAGTCATGTTAGAACTATTAAATCACACCATTATAATTCATTTAACCCCTTTTATTTTTATATTTTGTTTAATTTAGTCTTTAATTTTTGTTTTAATATATGATACCTAGTTCACTTTAGTCATTCAAAAAACGTTTCTTACAGAAACTATTAAAATAAAAGTAACAAAAATAAATAAACTTTGTACATAAATTACTATTTAGTGACTAAAAAAAACCAAAATAACAAAAATAATTATTTTAGTTAGGAGTTGTTTAGGAAATTAATATGTTTGTTATTATTATTATTATTTTTTGTTAATTTTTTATTAATCGTCATTCATATCCTTATTATTTCTCATTATCATTTTATCCGTACTACCATTTTCTTGTTTATTGCGAGGTACATTCGAGCTGTTTATCTATCCTCGTGGATAGTCGCAAATTCATCCTTACTCTCTTGCCACGAGATCTCCAATAATCCAGATCTAACGTTCAAGAGCCGCACCTCTACCATGCACCTTCACAAGGGAGCCACACAAGATCGCAAGGTTAACCAAAATCCTTCAGCCATGCGCCATGCCAATCGAAAAGCTAAGTTCCTGAATTCTTATTTTATTTAATATCATTTTATTTTGCCTCTTTTAATTAAAATAGGATTAACTTTAATTGCCATTGAATTAGCCATACACTCACTACTTCCTATCATTTCTTCTGTCAATTCTCATGGTCAGAGTCAATGCTTCAGGCAACCTCCGACCACCAACCTGCATCAGTCGAAGCTGAGTATTTTTACTCTTTTCTCGCATTTTTTACTTTTATTGATTAGGGTTAGGGTTAACTGTGATTGCCTCCGAACCGACAATGCACTCACCCCTTTTTTTTTTGTTTGCCATGTTTCTTTCTTTCAGGGTTCGCCAATTGCCAAAGCTCGAATAGTCGGTAACCCTAAAACCTCGACCCTATTTAATTATTACTTGTTCATGTTAGAACAAGATTTGTTCTTATCAATTATCTTAGTTTTGATGATAACAATAATATGAATTTTGCTTAAGATAATATGGTACTCTAATCCAATGCAATTTCCCTTTCAGGAAATATATATAAAGAGTACGCATAATTCAGCGCTCAGAAGTTGTATCTCAAATGGTTCAGCATGCAACATCAGAACATGGTCTGGCAAGACATCAGAAGATGGTCGAAGCAGAATCAGAACATGGGTCTATGGAAGCATCAGAAGAACATGAGATCAGAAGCACTGAAGATCAGAAGATGGTATCACGCTCAGAAGCACTTCAAGGTCAGAAGATCAGAAGATGCTATGCACCAAGCTGTTTTGACTCTGATGATATTCAAACGTCGTATTCACAAACATCAGATCAGAAGGAAGTACAGGTGGCAGACTACGCTGACTGACAAAAGGAACGTTAAAAGCTACTAAAGGCTACGTCAGTAGACACAGCGTGAACAAGGCTCGAGGTAGTTGACAAAAGCGTATAACATTAAGTGCAATGCTGTACGGAACACGCAAAGCATTAAATGCATTCAACGGTCATCTTCTCAACGCCTATAAATATGAAGTTCTGATGAGAAGCAAGGTTAACGATTCTGCACCAAAACAACTTATATCAAACTTGCTGAAACGCTGCTCAAATCTAAACTCAGAATCTTCATCAACTCACTACATTGCTGTTGTAATATTTTAGTGAGATTAAGCTTAAACGTTAAGAGAAATATCACAGTTGTGATTATCGCTTTTAAGAAGCATTTGTAATACTCTTAGAATTACATTAAGTTGTAAGGAACTAGAGTGATCAGTGTGATCAGTATACTCTAGGAAGTCTTAGCAGTTGGCTGAGCAGTTTGTAACTAGAGTGATCGTGTTGATCAGAATACTCTAGGGAAGTCTTAGGAGTGAACTAAGCCTAGAGTGATCGTGTTGATCAGTAGACTCTAGAAAAGTCTTAGAGGGTATCTAAGCAGTTGTTCCTGGAGTGATCAGTGTGTGATCAGAAGACTCTGGAAGACTTAGTTGCGGACTAAGTGGAGAACCATTGTAATCCGTGCGATTAGTGGATTAAATCCTCAGTTGAGGTAAATCATCTCTGCGGGGGTGGACTGGAGTAGCTTCGTTAACAGCGAACCAGGATAAAAATAATTGTGCAATTTATTTTTATCGTCCAAGATTTAAAGTCACACTTATTCAATCCCCCCCTTTCTAAGTGTTTTTCTATCCTTCAATTGGCATCAGAGCGCCGGTTCTAAGGTGCGAGCACTTAACCGTGTTTAGAAAAGATTCAGGAAGAGAAAAACGCTTCATCTAAAAGATGGCTGGTGAAACTCCGACAAATCCACCTGCATCTACATCTGGCTCTGCTGAGCAATACAATGGTAACAATGGTTATACTAGACCGCCGGTATTTGATGGTGAAAACTTTGAATACTGGAAAGATAAATTGGAAAGTTACTTTCTGGGTCTAGATGGTGATCTATGGGATCTTCTAATGGATGGTTACAAACATCCAGTAAATGCCAGTGGCGTAAAGCTGTCAAGGCAAGAAATGAATGATGATCAAAAGAAGCTTTTCAGGAATCATCATAAATGTAGAACTGTTTTGCTGAATGCTATCTCTCATGCTGAGTATGAGAAGATATCTAACAGGGAAACGGCCTATGACATATATGAGTCCTTGAAAATGACTCATGAAGGAAATGCTCAAGTCAAGGAGACTAAAGCTCTAGCCTTAATCCAGAAGTATGAAGCCTTCAAGATGGAGGATGATGAAGACATTGAAAAGATGTTTTCAAGATTTCAAACTCTTACTGCTGGATTGAGAGTTCTTGACAAGGGATACACCAAGGCTGATCACGTAAAGAAGATCATCAGAAGCTTACCCAGAAGATGGGGTCCTATGGTGACTGCATTCAAGATTGCAAAGAATCTGAATGAAGTTTCTCTGGAAGAGCTGATCAGTGCCTTGAGAAGCCATGAAATTGAGCTGGATGCAAATGAGCCTCAAAAGAAAGGTAAGTCTATTGCATTAAAATCTAATATCAAGAAATGCACTAACGCTTTTCAGGCCAAAGAAGAAGATCCTGAAGAATCAGAATCTGAAGAAGAAGATGAACTGTCCATGATCTCCAGAAGGCTAAATCAACTCTGGAAGACCAAGCAAAGGAAGTTCAGAGGCTTCAGAAGTTCAAGGAAATTTGAACGTGGAGAATCTTCTGATGAAAGAAGATTTGACAAGAAGAAGGTCATGTGCTATGAATGCAATGAGCCTGGACACTACAAGAATGAATGTCCAAATCTTCAGAAGGAAAGTCCCAAGAAAAAGTTTCATAAGAAGAAAGGTCTTATGGCAACCTGGGATGAGTCAGAAGATGATTCAGAAGATGAGCAGGCCAACTGTGCGCTGATGGCGACAGAAGATGACGGATCAGAATCTACATCAGAATCAGATTCTGAAGAGGTATTTTCTGAATTTACTAGAGATGAGTTAGTTTCCGGTCTAACTGAACTTCTGGAACTCAAGTCTCAGATTAGTCTCAAATACAAAAAGCTGAAAAAGCAATTTGAATTTGAAACAAAGAAGCTTGAGTTGGAGAATTCTGAATTAAGAGAAAAACTTTTAAAATTATCCAATAATGTTGGATCTCCTTCTGATTCAGAAAAATCCATTCCTAGTCTAAACCATATTCTGAAAGAATATGATTTAAGTTTCAGGAAGTTCCTATCTAGAAGTATTGGCAGAAGTCAGCTAGCTTCTATGATATATGCTGTGTCTGGAAACAAAAGAGTAGGCATTGGTTTTGAGGGTGAAACCCCATACAAACTTGAACCTGTTGATGAAATGAAAATTACATACAAGCCATTGTATGATCAGTTCAAGTATGGCCACTCTCATGATATTAGGCACACTTCACATGCTCAAAGTTTTCACATAACACACACCAAGAAGCATGTGACACATCCTAGGAAATATCATGAAACTCACATTAAAAATTATCATGCTGTTCCTCCTATTGCTTATAATGTTAAACCCAAGTTCAATCAGAACTTGAGAAAATCTAACAAGAAAGGACCCAAGAAAATGTGGGTACCTAAGGATAAGATTATTCCTATTGCAGATATCCTTGGCTGCAAGAAGGACAAAGCACAACATGTCATGGTACCTGGACTCTGGATGCTCACGACACATGACAGGAAGAAGGTCTATGTTCCAAGACCTGGTGCTTAAGTCTGGAGGAGAAGTCAAGTTTGGAGGAGATCAGAAGGGCAAGATAATTGGCTCTGGAACTATAAAGTCTGGTAACTCTCCTTCCATTTCTAATGTACTTCTTGTAGAAGGATTAACTCATAACCTCTTATCTATCAGTCAATTGAGTGACAATGGTTATGATATAATCTTTAATCAAAAGTCTTGCAAGGCTGTAAATCAGAAGGATGGCTCAATCCTATTTACAGGCAAGAGGAAGAACAACATTTATAAGACAGATCTGCAAGATCTTATGAGTCAGAAGGTGACCTGTCTTATGTCTGTTTCTGAAGAGCAGTGGGTCTGGCACAGAAGATTAGGTCATGCTAGTTTGAGAAAGATTTCTCAGATTAACAAACTGAATCTGGTCAGAGGACTCCCTAATCTGAAATTCAAATCAGATGCTCTTTGTGAAGCATGTCAGAAGGGCAAGTTCTCCAAACCTGCATTCAAGTCTAAGAATGTTGTTTCTACCTCAAGGCCATTAGAACTCTTGCACATTGATCTGTTTGGACCAGTCAAAACAGCATCTGTCAGAGGAAAGAAATATGGATTAGTCATCGTAGATGATTATAGCCGCTGGACTTGGGTAAAATTCTTAAAACACAAGGATGAGACTCATTCAGTGTTCTTTGATTTCTGCATTCAGATTCAATCTGAAAAAGAGTGTAAAATCATAAAGGTCAGAAGTGATCATGGTGGTGAATTTGAGAACGGATCCTTTGAAGAATTCTTCAAAGAGAATGGTATTGCCCATGATTTCTCTTGTCCTAGAACTCCACAGCAAAATGGGGTTGTAGAACGAAAGAATAGGACTCTGCAAGAAATGGCCATAACCATGATCAATGAAACCAATATGGCTAAGCATTTCTGGGCAGAAGCAATAAACACTGCATGCTATATTCAGAATAGAATCTCTATCAGACCTATTCTAAATAAGACTCCTTATGAATTGTGGAAGAATAGAAAGCCCAACATTTCATATTTCCATCCTTTTGGATGTGTATGCTTTATTCTGAACACTAAAGATCATCTTGGTAAGCTTGATTCCAAAGCTCAAAAGTGTTTCCTTCTTGGATATTCTGAACGCTCAAAAGGCTACAGAGTATACAATACTGAAACATTGGTTGTAGAAGAATCAATCAATATCAGGTTTGATGATAAGCTTGGTTCTGAAAAACCAAAGCAGTCTGATAATTTTGCAGATTGTGATATTGATATATCAGAAGTTGTTGAGCCAAGAAGCAACGCATCAGAAGCAGAGCTCCTCAGAAGCAAAGAACCAGAAGATCAAGTATCAGCTTCTCTGGAGGATCTAAGCATTTCTGAAGAACCATCTGTCAGAAGATCATCCAGACTCATCTCTGGTCATTCAGAAGATGTCATTCTTGGAAAGAAGGATGATCCAATCAGAACAAGAGCATTCCTTAAGAACAATGCAGACTGTCAATTAGGTCTTGTATCTTTGATCGAGCCAACTTCTGTTGATCATGCTCTAGAAGATCCAGACTGGATAATTGCTATGCAAGAAGAACTGAATCAGTTTACAAGGAATGATGTTTGGGATCTTGTTCCTAGACCAGATGGATTCAATATAATTGGTACATAATGGGTCTTCAGAAACAAGCTCAGTGAGAAAGGTGAAGTGGTAAGAAACAAAGCCAGACTGGTGGCTCAGGGTTATAGTCAGCAAGAAGGGATTGATTATACAGAAACCTTTGCACCAGTGGCCAGGTTAGAATCTATTCGTCTATTAATTTCTTTTGCCACTCAACATAACATCACTCTCTATCAAATGGATGTTAAGAGTGCCTTCTTAAATGGTTATATAGATGAAGAAGTTTATGTCCATCAACCTCCTGGTTTTGAAGACTCTAGGTCTCCGAATCATGTGTTTAAACTAAAGAAATCATTATATGGATTGAAGCAAGCTCCCAGAGCTTGGTATGAACGCTTAAGTTCTTTCCTTCTAGATAATGGTTTCACTAGAGGAAAAGTGGACACTACTCTCTTTTGTAAAACCTTTGAAAAGGATATTTTAATTTGTCAAATATATGTAGATGATATTATTTTTGGAACATCTAATGCTACACTTGGAAAGGAGTTTGCTGAGTCTATGCAGGCTGAGTTTGAAATGAGCATGATGGGAGAACTCAAGTATTTCCTTGGAATACAAATAAATCAAACATCAGAAGGAACATATGTTCACCAAACCAAGTATGTGAAGGAACTTCTAAAGAAGTTTAATCTTCTGGACTGCAAAGAAGCCAAAACTCCTATGCATCCAACATGCATCCTAGGTAAGGATGAGGTAAGTAAGAAGGTAGATCAGAAGTTATACAGAGGTATGATTGGATCTCTTCTATATCTGACTGCTTCTAGACCTGACATTCTGTTCAGTGTTTGTTTGTGTGCTAGATTCCAATCAGATCCTAGAGAATCTCATTTAACAGCTGTTAAGAGAATTCTAAGGTATCTGAAAGGTACTACTAATGTTGGCTTAGTTTACAGAAAATCTAAAGAATACAACTTAGTAGGATTCTGCGATGCTGATTATGCTGGAGATAGAATTGAAAGAAAAAGTACTTCAGGAAGTTGCCAATTTCTTGGAAGTCATTTGATCTCCTGGTACAGCAAGAAGCAAGCAACTATTGCTCTATCAACGACAGAAGCAGAATATGTAGCTGCTGCTGGTTGTAGTACACAGATGCTCTGGATGAAGAGTCAGTTAGAAGATTATCAGATATTTGAGAGTAACATTCCAATATTCTGTGATAATACTTCTGCTATATGTTTATCTAAGAATCCTATTCTTCATTCAAAAGCTAAACATATTGAGATTAAACATCATTTCATAAGGGACTATGTTCAGAAGGGTGTCATATCTTTAAACTTTGTTGATACAGACCATCAATGGGCTGATATCTTTACAAAACCCCTGGCTGAAGATAGGTTTAAGTTCATTCTGAAGAACATCAGTATGGATTTATGCCCAGAATGAGAAGATGAGAAGTTCTCATGTATGAGTATCTTCTGAAATGAATGTGGAACATTCTTTTTTGTCAGAAGTTCTGATTGAAATCTTTTAGAAAATTATGATTCGGTTATTACTAACGTTTCATTGTCTAAGTTGATTCAGAACCTCTTTTAAAGCAAAACAGCTGCTACGTTTTATCTCGGGATGGTAAACCTGTCGTTACTATTCATGGATAAGCGCGCGTGCAGTTGAAGGGACGCCGACCATAGGTAACTGTGCTAGTCACCTCATTTGTCTTTATTATCTCTCCTCACGTCACGTAACATTAAATGCTTTTCTTCATTCGTTTCACTTTATTTTCTTTTAAATACTCTTCAAAATGGTTTTTGGTTTCCTATCTTTTTGTCTTCCTGCATTCCTGTCTTGTAAACCTTTTTGATTATCAATGAAAAAGTTTCTTTGATTTACATTCCAGTGATTCTATTTGTCGTTTTATGCATCTGAATTTTTTTTAATATTCTTTTTGATGTTATGACAAAAAGGGGGAGAAGATAAATGATAAATGATTTGATTAATCTATCAGTTGCTGGGTAAAGGCTCCCACACATTCACTAACAAGAACTGCAAGTTCTATATGGGTTAAGTGTTTTGCAGGTACAGAGAAGTGAAGTGAATCTTCAGAAGCAAACACTAGAAGCAAAACCATGGAAACTGAAGCAAGCTGAGTGCTGTCAAGCCTCAGAGATCAGAAGCAAGAAAGAAGAATGAATCAGAAGCACTGATAATAGAATTTGAATATCATTGTCTATCCTGTTCTGACAAAATTCTATTTGCTCTGATACATATAATGTTATGGCTCTGATACATTATTTGCTCTGATACATTATTTCAGCCTATATGGCTCTGATACATATAATGTGTTCAAACATACATTTTATGTTCTAACTCGTTCATGCTGACTTTTGTCGTTTAGTTTTTGTTCTGTAACATTTCAGGATGTAGAGATGCTCTGATGATGCTCTGGTACATTCAACAATGTTCTGATACAAATCTAGCATGAAGTGATGTTGGTAGACATTCAAAGTTCTGAAGCTATCCGAGGGAAGCAGAAATCAGAAGATGTGAATGTTCTAAAAAGATCCAGAAATTCAAGTTCTGAAGCTGTCCAATGGAAGCAGAAGTCAGAAGCTATGAATTCTCTGAAGGCAGAAGCTTATATGATCGTCTCTACCGAAATAATCAGGGAAGTCTTTTATCAAAGTTCTTCGAGTATTTATTTCAGGGGGAGATTATTTATCTCAGGGGGAGATTGTTAATCTCAGGGGGAGACATATTCATATGCTTATGCTATAGCTGTGTAATTTTGTCTTTTGCCGTCTACTCTTTCTGATCGCAAATTCATATCATTTATATATGTTTTTGTCATCATCAAAAAGGGGGAGATTGTTAGAACAAGATTTGTTCTTATCAATTATCTTAGTTTTGATGATAACAATAATATGAATTTTGCTTAAGATAATATGGTACTCTAATCCAATGCAATTTCCCTTTCAGGAAATATATATAAAGAGTACGCATAATTCAGCGCTCAGAAGTTGTATCTCAAATGGTTCAGCATGCAACATCAGAACATGGTCTGGCAAGACATCAGAAGATGGTCGAAGCAGAATCAGAACATGGGTCTATGGAAGCATCAGAAGAACATGAGATCAGAAGCACTGAAGATCAGAAGATGGTATCACGCTCAGAAGCACTTCAAGGTCAGAAGATCAGAAGATGCTATGCACCAAGCTGTTTTGACTCTGATGATATTCAAACGTCGTATTCACAAACATCAGATCAGAAGGAAGTACAGGTGGCAGACTACGCTGACTGACAAAAGGAACGTTAAAAGCTACTAAAGGCTACGTCAGTAGACACAGCGTGAACAAGGCTCGAGGTAGTTGACAAAAGCGTATAACATTAAGTGCAATGCTGTACGGAACACGCAAAGCATTAAATGCATTCAACGGTCATCTTCTCAACGCCTATAAATATGAAGTTCTGATGAGAAGCAAGGTTAACGATTCTGCACCAAAACAACTTATATCAAACTTGCTGAAACGCTGCTCAAATCTAAACTCAGAATCTTCATCAACTCACTACATTGCTGTTGTAATATTTTAGTGAGATTAAGCTTAAACGTTAAGAGAAATATCACAGTTGTGATTATCGCTTTTAAGAGGCATTTGTAATACTCTTAGAATTACATTAAGTTGTAAGGAACTAGAGTGATCAGTGTGATCAGTATACTCTAGGAAGTCTTAGCAGTTGGCTGAGCAGTTTGTAACTAGAGTGATCGTGTTGATCAGAATACTCTAGGGAAGTCTTAGGAGTGAACTAAGCCTAGAGTGATCGTGTTGATCAGTAGACTCTAGAAAAGTCTTAGAGGGTATCTAAGCAGTTGTTCCTGGAGTGATCAGTGTGTGATCAGAAGACTCTGGAAGACTTAGTTGCGGACTAAGTGGAGAACCATTGTAATCCGTGCGATTAGTGGATTAAATCCTCAGTTGAGGTAAATCATCTCTGCGGGGGTGGACTGGAGTAGCTTCGTTAACAGCGAACCAGGATAAAAATAATTGTGCAATTTATTTTTATCGTCCAAGATTTAAAGTCACACTTATTCAATCCCCCCTTTCTAAGTGTTTTTCTATCCTTCAGTTCAGACCTATTATTTTGTATCCGCTGGTTACAAATCCCCTCTCCTCCGCTGGTTTCATTTTCCCCTTCCCTTTATTGCTTTATAACTGCGTGGTTAGTAATTTAGAGAGTGCAACTCGTTAATTGAATTAGAATAACTAATTAAAAGATAAATATCTGAATTGAATCACGTGATTGGTGCACACACGCACGCTTTTTGGGGTAACCCTCTCTGTTGCCTGTTGCCTTGTTGCCTGTTGCCTTCGTGTTTTTGCAGAATAAGCCACGTCCCTCGAATTCGAAGATACCTCAGCCATGTTGCCTCGATAAAAAGGTCACGACCCTCGATAAAAAGGTCACGACCCTGAATGATGCTGCCTTCGATACCCAAATGACCTCGCCCCTCGGAAGTTGCCTACGGAAAAAGGCTGAGGTATCTTCTGGCTGCCTATGAAATGGCTTATTCTGATCCTTGCCTTAGACTACCTGCCCTTCTATGGCATGGGACAGTCTTATGGCAAAGGATGCTTCGATGACCCTTCAACCTCCAAACGAAAGGCTTCCTGCCCTCTTATGGCAAGGATAGACCCTTTCATTCTGAAAGGCTAAAAAGAGACCTATCATCTGAGTTTAAGGTAATTGCCCCTAATTGCCTTGCAATGCTCAAACCTTTTTATTATATTCTTTCTCATAATTTTTCAAAAGGGCAACGCTTATTCACAAGCTAAAGTCCCTATCTCTTTCATCTACATTCTCTAAACAAACGAGCAAGCAAAGCAATTAAGAGCCCATGGAAAACCATGGATGCAAAGGGTGCCTTACACCTTCCCTTTGCATAAATTACCCCCCGAACTCAGATTTTCTTTAAAAGGTTTTTTTCTGTTTCTTTTTGCCTTTCCGAATATTGTTTGGATAAAATAAAAGTCGGTGGCGACTCTTGCTTACCGCGACATTCCGATTATAAAAAGTCAGTTCACCGTATTACAGAACTGGCGACTCTGATGGGGATTTTCGATAAAAGAGGGGTTACCTTAAAAGCTTAGGATTCACTTAAATGTTTTCTATTGTTTGTTTTGTTTGTTTTATTTTTCAGGGGCGTTTTGGGAAAATTGAAGGACGAATCCTATTCCCGGATTCAAGAACACTTAAGATTAGGAGTGGCATAGTCATGGAGACCCCCCTTGTGCATGCTTGGGGTTGGTCAAAATGAAGTCCACACTTGAGTTAGGCCTCCACTGGTTATTGTGTACCTCTTTTGCATGAGAGAGGTTTATGCATGTATCTTTGGGTGCGTCGGAGCTCAAGGACCTTTAGTTACCCTTAACCCATCCTGGCTTTTAGGAACGTAGTGGGAGGGCTATTCTTGGTGCATGCCAAGTTATGGTCGCTACCCGATACTACAGCTCAGATAGGTTTCTTCCTAAAGTATCATTGCGTGGTATTCATGTACCATGTTCGAGGGTGCTTTAGAGGGGGCTGACAATTCTGAGTCACTTGGTAGAACCCGTTGCTGAAAACTCCTTATCCATAGAAATACCCTGGGGAAGGACACCTGATCAGACGCCATGCAAGCCTTAAGCCAAAAATTGTGTGATTTGTGTGACTTGATTGTGTTTGTTACTAACCGTCGTTTCCTTGCAGGTTTTGTTAAAAGGACTTGTTTGTCCTTACAATCTCACACTATGCCTAACAAACTTCATTCGCATAACATCATGACATCATAAGCATAACATGATTAACTAACCCTTTCAAGGATCTTAGGGATTTAGGGCGCATAATTTCAGGGACTCCTATCAAGGACTGATTTCCTAATCAAGGGGCAAGAGGACTTATTTTCCTCTGGTCACACATCTTCCAATTCAAAGACTCAGTACCTAGCAAGGGGCAAGAGGATTTACTTTCCTCTGGCCATGTATCTTCAAATGCAGAAGTATCCCGAATCAGAGGCAATGACCCACTCGACATGGTGAGCTTGATTCTCGAAAAAGGACGTTCAAAGACAAAGTTCAGATTTCTTCAGACAAAGATGCGACCAAATTATTTTCTAATGTTGCTAACTAAATGCCTAAAGATCCGTGAAAATATTGCATTTGCATTCATAACATCGCATAACAGGTTTCTTACAATAGGTCTCTCATCCTTTCTCGCTGTTTATTTCAGCATCATGAATCTCGAACAATCAGTTAAGGATCTCCATGCTCAAAACACTGAGTTCCAAGCCTTGATTCTGAATTTGTCCAAGGGGCAAGAAGAGCTGAAAACCATGCTGACTAAAAAGAAGAAGACGAAGGGTAAAAAGACTCGGGTGAAAAAGCTTAGACCGATCTTGCAACTCAGGGATACCAAAACCTCTGAAGACAGTGACGAGGACGAGTAAGATGATGATGCTAGTGTCAAGACTGATGACCATGATTCTGCCAAGCCTTCTGAAGAAGAAGAGGACTATCACCACGAGGATGAACATCTTGATGACAAATATAAGCTGCTTGAAGAACGTATGAAAGCCGTAGAAATTCAGAAGATACCTAGACTGGACTTTGAAGAACTAGGACTCGTTCCTGGAGTCATTATTCCTCCAAAATTCCAGACTCCCGCCTTTGCTAAATATGATGGGGTTTCCTGTCCCAAGTTGCACTTGAGATCGTATGTAAGGAAGATTCAACCTCATACTGCTGATAAGAAACTCTGGATCCATTTCTTTCAAGAGAGCTTATCTGGAACTCAACTAGAATGGTATTATCAGCTGGAGGGTACCAATATTCGTACCTGGGAAGATTTTGTCGTTGCTTTCTATAAGCAATATCAATATAATTCTGACCTCGCACCGACTCGCATGCAACTGCAAAGCATGTCTATGGGACCCAAGGAAAGTTTCAAGGAGTATGCTCAAAAATGGAGAGATCTAGCTGGAAGAGTCAAACCTTCCTTGGCTGACAGAGAGATGGTAGATATGTTCATGAATACACTGACGGGCCCTTTCTATAGTCATTTACTGGGAAGTTCATCATCTGGATTCACTGAGCTTATACTGACTGGAGAACGTGTTGAAAGTGGTATCCGAAGCGGAAAAAGTCAGGTGGCTACTTCTTCCGATACTATAAAAAAGTCATACAATGGGAGGAATGAATCTGACACCGTTGGGGCAATTTTGGTCTCTAATCAAGCATCGATACAACAACAAAACAACCAACGTAAACAAAGCGCATCCAAAAAACAATTCACAAAGATCAACATGTCTTTGACTCAAGCGCTGCAACACTTGTTGAAAGCAGAGCTACTTATACAGATAGCTCCTCATCCAAATCCCAACACTTCCTCCCCTCGCTATAATCCCAACGCGAGGTGTGCATATCACTCCAATAGTCCTGGACATGACACTGACAACTGCTGGACATTGAAGAATAAGATCCAAGACATGATCGATGCCGGGGAAATCAAGTTCGATCCTCCTGCAACTCCTAACGTGATCACTGCTCCCATGCCTAATCACAACAAGAGTGCTAATACTGTGGATGGCTAGAAGGATGGACTTTAAGATCATTAGTTTTACTTTCAGTTGCAATTTCTTTTTCTTTGTTTGTTTAAACATTCGACTTATGATAGACATTATCTGTTTTAATAATCATCATCAGTGCATTGCATATGTTTGTCTTGAGTAATTTATTTCGCTATCACTCATTTTAAATTGTGTCTTTACTTTGCATATGCTTTGTGATACTCGACTCCTGCTAAAGCTGTATGCCTTTTGAGGGAGGATGACGAGAACGATACCGCAACCTCATATAGTATGCTTTTGAACAGACTATGCTGATGATGTACAGGCATTGTTTCCATTCCTAAACAGTGGAGATATAAGGATGTTAATCCCTAGTCAACCCCTTTTGAGCCTAAGAAGTAGAAGTTTCTTTCTTGTACTAATTAAAACCCTTGATCATAACCTGGGGCAGGGTAGTTCTCAGTTTAATTTGGCTGTGCATTCTATTTTAAGAGAATCACTCAGTACACCTTTCAACAAGGATTTCAATCACAAGCATTCATCCGCACACATCAAAGGAGTGTTGGAGATGTCAATGAAAAGCCAATGATGGTTCATCAATCATTAAGCAAAGCAGTCAATATCTTTCAAAAAATAAAAAATGAAAAAACATATATACAAAGAAAAGCCTGCTAAGTCAAAAATCAAAAGACGACTTAGGCAAAATCACGGCATCCCGCTGACTGTAAGCTCAAAAAAGACAGTTCAGGCAAAAGTTAGGGATATAAAAAAAAAGGGAAAAAAAAAAGATGTCAATAAATTCTTGAACAACTCAAAGTTGTGACTATCAAAAGGAAGGAGTGACTGCCATCTCAAAAGTTCTCTCTGCTTGTGAACCATCATCATTATCAAAGGTGCAAATCCAAAAGTCTCTTGGAACCTGAATGCATAAGTTGAATTAACTGAGCTTAGGATCGAAGAACATCACGAAGATTGGGATGGGTACAAATAAATTTTGAGCCTCTATCCTTTGTTTCTTAAACCGTGAACCAAACCACGTTACAACCCTTGAAAGTCCTAACTGAAGCATGGTTTGTTCGAAAGCATACTGTCACAATAAAGGTATCCTGACTCCTTAAGGTGTACCACAAATGTTGAGTTGATATCCTGTTCTTTACAAACATCATGTTTTATAAATATCGCGCTTTTACATCTCTTGTTTTAACGTTTTCACAAAAACTCAAGACGAACGTATGCATTGCATCTCATGAATTCATTATTAAACATATTCTGCTACGTAATTTCAAATGTTAGCATCAGAATAAATTTGCACAGGGTATGGCTAATGACTGAAAGTTATCCCGACAAACAAAATCACTCCAAGAAGCCATGTCTCCTACGCACACAAGGGGCATGACATGTTTTGCCCAATCAATCTGAGGCAATCAAGTCAAGATTCCAAGAATCTCTCAAATGACAAACAGTCAAAGGCATATATCCCAAGTGGGTTTCATACTATTTCCCGATCAATCTGGGGCAATCAAGTCAAGATTCCGAGAATCTCTCATGGATGCTCGAACAATCAGGGGCATGCATCCAGATAAATCTTATCAATATGGGGCATTGTCCTGGACCGATGATTACTAAGGGGCATGTCGCCCATGGTTCATATCTCATAAAGCCCTCGCGAGGCGAATCTTTCCAAAGTTCCTACTAGCAGGGGCAAATCTATGCGAGTCTAGTTTTACATCTTTATCAAATACTCAGTGGCATGTCCTAATCAAATCCAGGAATGGTAGTCACTATAATACTGGGGGAAATATTCAAGGCATCCATGCCTTCCCGCAATTCCGATTTCACAAAATCATATCCCCACAGAGCAATCCTCTAGAAGATATCTTCAAACATACTCGGCCTGACAAAGACATGGCTCTCCAACAGAGTTTACATCTTCAATACCACCTGTTCTCCGACACTTTGCTCTTCTCCAACATGATTTATTAATATCCCTAAATCAGGGTACATCAAACTACTGATCATCCCCAAGCAGAAACCATAAACCCCCAGCTGAGCATCTTCAAGACGGAATCAGATATCAAAATCACGAAGACAAGGAGATTTATTTTTTTCGACTAAAACAACATTGATCATAATCACATACCATATGACACAAACATATTCATACATCGCATACATCGCTGCATGACAAATCCATAACATGCAAAGTTTCTCATTTATTTTGAGATACTCATTACATAAACACATGCATCATGACATAAGAAAACTAACCTCTACTTTTCAGGATATTACTATCTCTATTTGCAAAAGAGTTAAGTCGACACCTTTGACGGTTCCTTAACAATCTATTCTCAAGTATTAAGTCGACACCTTTGACGGTTCTTTAATACATCAAGAGTTAAGTCGACACCTTTGACGGTTCCTTAACAACACAATTCAGATATAAGTCGACACCTATGACGGTTCCTTATACAATCTATCTGCATATCTGAGTCGATACCTTTGACGGTGCCTCAATGATATGCTTCAAAGTTAAGTCGACACCTTTGACGGTTCCTTAACAACACACCTCAGATATAAGTCGACACCTTTGACGGTTCCTTATACAACCTACCAGCATATCTGAGTCGATACCTTTGACGGTGCCTCAACAATATGCTTCAAATTTAAGTCGATACCTTGGACGGTTCCTTAATGATCCACTTTCAGAGTTAAGTCGATACCTTGGACGGTTCCTTAACAATCTACCTTTAGATCTAAGTCGATACCTTGGACGGTTCCTTAATGATCTACCTGTGGAGTTAAGTCGATACCTTGGACGGTTCCTTAATGATCCACCTTCAGAGTTAAGTCGATACCTTGGACGGTTCCTTAACAATCTACCTTCAGATCTAAGTCGATACCTTGGACGGTTCCTTAATGATCTACCTGTGGAGTTAAGTCGATACCTTGGACGGTTCCTTAATGATCCACCTTCAGAGTTGAGTCGATGCCTTGGACGGTTCCTTAACAATCTGCCTTTAGATCTAAGTCGATACCTTGGACGGTTCCTTAATGATCTACCTTTGGAGTTAAGTCGATACCTTGGACGGTTCCTTAACAATCTACTTTCAGATTTAAGTCGATATCTCAGACGATTCATTAAACAATCAACTTTTCCAAATCTAAAAGCGGTAACCTCGGACGGTTCCGTAACGATCAACACTCAAACAACTACTTCTCAAACACTCCAAACATAATCTAATGCATGATTTACTGGATGGCATCTTCAAGCTCATCTCCGACAAAGGTCCCTACTTCAGCTAGGGCAAATTTCTTGGTATTCTAGTGTTCAATCATCTTCCACCTTCAGATACCGACTGGCATACAAACCACTCTACATCTTCAGGTTTAAGAAAATTGAACAGGGGCAGCTGTCATACCCCAAAATTTGCCCTCATATATTTACAAACGCCATTTTATTTCGAATAAATGAATTGGCACAGTTGGTAAGAATTTGAGCGTGAAAAGCACTATAGTGAGAGGTCCCTGGTTCGAATCTCACTTCTAACATTTTTCCCTTTTTATTTAATTCTAACTTTATTTCACTTTTGTTCAAAAAAATCACAAAAAATGTTTTTTTTATATATTTAAGTATTATTTTCATATTCATTATTTATTAAAAATACCTTTTTTACTTTATTCATATTTTATTCAAAAATTAAAAAGATTTAAAAAAAAGATTTTGCTTTTCTTTGCAT
Source organism: Vicia villosa (assembly GCF_029867415.1). Lineage (NCBI taxonomy): Eukaryota > Viridiplantae > Streptophyta > Magnoliopsida > Fabales > Fabaceae > Vicia > Vicia villosa. The sequence goes on along the minus strand of NC_081183.1, from coordinate 68,226,891 downwards.
TTTAGAATAATATTTATATTTTAGAAAATAATCAATTTAAATTAGTTAGAATAATAAAAATCTAAATTTATGAATATTTTATTAATTACTTTGATCCATTTGAATTTTATCTTTCCAATTTTGTTAACCTAATTTTACACTATAAATTGTCACAATTTCTACACTTTTAGGGGACTAACAATTAACCCTTATTCACAACTCTCACGTACAAACCAATACCAAGTACCTGCACAAAACCTGTAACTTTTAAAATCCCATAATCCTCCGATATTCATCATCAAATTAACAAATCCAAACTTTGTTTCAAAATCCAAGACCATTGATTTATCTTTCATGCACCAATAATATGATACAACAACCGATTTATGACTTCAATTCAAATCAATACCAAACTAAATATTGTGTTTGAATTGTTTCAGTTTGTGAAACGACAAACTTCATTCTCTCTTTTATATGATTTATCATAACTGTAAACATGTATATTATTTTTTTTTTTGTGTTTTTTCACAGGTTTGGCAATTGGAATCTTAAGCATCTAGGAGCCATGGCCCAAAACCGGAAACATCATCGCCAGTAGTGTTAACAAAAAAAAAACTTGAAGCAAAGAAAGAAGGAGGTTTCAAAATCAAAGCAATCAGATCCGAAACATGTTTTCAACGCCGATCTCCGACCAACACCACCGAGAGACTCGCTAACAGCCACCTTCGACGTCTCCGATATCAGTTCCGCACCACCTTCTTCCGATCCGCGATGCTGCCAACGACACCATCGAACAACACCCACGCCGACGGACGGAGCTCCTCCGCCTGAGACGTTCCCATCGATCACCATTCATTTACACCGATTGCAACACGATCAAGATTTGGTTTATGATTTACAATTTTTCTTATTTTGTAGGTGATGTTTGTTTATCACTTTCATGGTGGAAGAAGGTTGAGAGGAGAAGATGAATGTGATGCTGAACACATTACGTCTTGAAAACCGAGAATGCCAGGTTGTTCTTATTTTTTTTTTATTTTATTTTTTTTCTTTCTTCTTTTTATTTGTAGTCCTTTATTCATTATAATTTTATTTGTTAATTATTTATTAATAGTCATTAGGATCTTAGTGTTAATTGGATTTTAGAGTCATGTTAGAACTATTAAATCACACCATTATAATTCATTTAACCCCTTTTATTTTTATATTTTGTTTAATTTAGTCTTTAATTTTTGTTTTAATATATGATACCTAGTTCACTTTAGTCATTCAAAAAACGTTTCTTACAGAAACTATTAAAATAAAAGTAACAAAAATAAATAAACTTTGTACATAAATTACTATTTAGTGACTAAAAAAAACCAAAATAACAAAAATAATTATTTTAGTTAGGAGTTGTTTAGGAAATTAATATGTTTGTTATTATTATTATTATTTTTTGTTAATTTTTTATTAATCGTCATTCATATCCTTATTATTTCTCATTATCATTTTATCCGTACTACCATTTTCTTGTTTATTGCGAGGTACATTCGAGCTGTTTATCTATCCTCGTGGATAGTCGCAAATTCATCCTTACTCTCTTGCCACGAGATCTCCAATAATCCAGATCTAACGTTCAAGAGCCGCACCTCTACCATGCACCTTCACAAGGGAGCCACACAAGATCGCAAGGTTAACCAAAATCCTTCAGCCATGCGCCATGCCAATCGAAAAGCTAAGTTCCTGAATTCTTATTTTATTTAATATCATTTTATTTTGCCTCTTTTAATTAAAATAGGATTAACTTTAATTGCCATTGAATTAGCCATACACTCACTACTTCCTATCATTTCTTCTGTCAATTCTCATGGTCAGAGTCAATGCTTCAGGCAACCTCCGACCACCAACCTGCATCAGTCGAAGCTGAGTATTTTTACTCTTTTCTCGCATTTTTTACTTTTATTGATTAGGGTTAGGGTTAACTGTGATTGCCTCCGAACCGACAATGCACTCACCCCCTTTTTTTTTTGTTTGCCATGTTTCTTTCTTTCAGGGTTCGCCAATTGCCAAAGCTCGAATAGTCGGTAACCCTAAAACCTCGACCCTATTTAATTATTACTTGTTCAGACCTATTATTTTGTATCCGCTGGTTACAAATCCCCTCTCCTCCGCTGGTTTCATTTTCCCCTTCCCTTTATTGCTTTATAACTGCGTGGTTAGTAATTTAGGGAGTGCAACTCGTTAATTGAATTAGAATAACTAATTAAAAGATAAATATCTGAATTGAATCACGTGATTGGTGCACACACGCACGCTTTTTGGGGTAACCCTCTCTGTTGCCTGTTGCCTTGTTGCCTGTTGCCTTCGTGTTTTTGCAGAATAAGCCACGTCCCTCGAATTCGAAGATACCTCAGCCATGTTGCCTCGATAAAAAGGTCACGACCCTGAATGATGCTGCCTTCGATACCCAAATGACCTCGCCCCTCGGAAGTTGCCTACGGAAAAAGGCTGAGGTATCTTCTGGCTGCCTATGAAATGGCTTATTCTGATCCTTGCCTTAGACTACCTGCCCTTCTATGGCATGGGACAGTCTTATGGCAAAGGATGCTTCGATGACCCTTCAACCTCCAAACGAAAGGCTTCCTGCCCTCTTATGGCAAGGATAGACCCTTTCATTCTGAAAGGCTAAAAAGGGACCTATCATCTGAGTTTAAGGTAATTGCCCCTAATTGCCTTGCAATGCTCAAACCTTTTTATTATATTCTTTCTCATAATTTTTCAAAAGGGCAACGCTTATTCACAAGCTAAAGTCCCTATCTCTTTCATCTACATTCTCTAAACAAACGAGCAAGCAAAGCAATTAAGAGCCCATGGAAAACCATGGATGCAAAGGGTGCCTTACACCTTCCCTTTGCATAAATTACCCCCCGAACTCAGATTTTCTTTAAAAGGTTTTTTTCTGTTTCTTTTTGCCTTTCCGAATATTGTTTGGATAAAATAAAAGTCGGTGGCGACTCTTGCTTACCGCGACATTCCGATTATAAAAAAGTCAGTTCACCGTATTACAGTTGCCACCGACTTTTATTTTATCCAATTGGAAAGGCAAAAGAACAGGAAAGACCTTTTAAAAAGACTTGTGTTCGGGGGGTAGGTTATACAAAGGGAAGGTGTAAGCACCCTTTGTATCCATGGTTATCCATGGGCTCTTAATTGCTTAGCTCACCTTTGTTTTCAAAATGTTTGAAGTGTGTGAAAAAAAATGTTTGAATAAGAACTTTAGCTTGTAAATAAGCGTAGTCTTTTTGAAAATATTTTTTAAAAAGAAGTGGGAAAAGATTTTGAATTTTGAATTTGAAAAGAGCAAGCAACCAAGGGCACCTACCCTAAGTTAAAGATTTTGTTCTTTTAGCTTTTCAGTTTGAAAGGGCTATCCGTACCATAAGAGGGTAGGAAGTCCTATCATTGGATGTAAAGGGTCATCGAGGGAGTATCGTTTGCCATAAAACTGTCCCTACCATATAGAGGGTAGGTAGTCTTTAGGGAAGGATAGAATAGTCATTTAGGCAACAGGCGAGGATACCTTAGCAATGGAACAATCATCTTATTTTCAAGGCAGCATCGAGGGACAAAATCTTATGATGATTTCAATGAATTAAGGCATCCCTTGCTTTAGGTATCCTCGGAATCGAGGGACTTGACTATTTTAGAATCGTAATTAAAAGGCAATAGGCAGCATAAGAAGGGTTACCCTAAAGGTGTGTGTGTGTGTCACAATTACGTGGTTCAATTCGATCATATTTATCTTGTATAAGTTATTCTAATCCAATTCAAAGGTTGCACTCCCTAATTACTAACCACGCAATAAATAATTGTGCGGAAATTAAAATGCGGAAAGTAAAATCTACACTATTACAGTTTTATGGGTGGGGGATTTTACTATGAACACCTGTGGGGGTTTTGCGGAAAATAACGACGGAAATCAAAGAAACTATAATTAATTCCTAAAATATTTAAATAGCTTGAAATCGGCGACGAACCTTCGATCAATCCTGAAAATCAAAAAGGAAAAAAAGACTAGTGTATGAAGGATCTATTTATGATAAACTCTATAAATCCCACAAATCCTAATTTAAAATAATTAATTAAAACGAACTATGTAAAACAGTTAATTTGATATTTTAAATAACCATTAAGAGTTAATTTATAAAAAATCGAAAGTTCGATTGAATATGATAATTATACGACTTTTTACATGATTTTTAGAAAAGAAAATAATTTATAGGCTTAATTGCAATTTTGCTCCCCTTATTATTCATTTTTTTGGGTTTTGGTCCCCCTATTTTAAAATCTGGAATTTTAGTCCCTTTATTTTAGTTTTTTGAGGATTTTGGTCCCCCTACAAATTCGAAGACAATTTTTAATAAAATGGAACTCAAATTAATGACATGTTCAACATAAATCTTAAATAAAAATAACTTTTTGAACAAATTAGTGTTGAACAGGCACCGACACATCATCAATAAGAGCGTTATTTCATTTAAAATTTCCTTCAAATTTACAGGGGGGCCAAAATCCTCAAAAAACTAAAATATAGGGACTAAAATTCCAGATTTTAAAATAGGGGGACCAAAACTAAAAAAAATGAATAATGGGGGACCAAAATTGCAATTAAGCCTAATTTATAATAATTTATAATTTCTAAAAACAAATGATTCAGCAAAAATATAAGAAATATGCAATTAATTATATATAAAAAAATTAGAAATCTTAGCTCTAGATTAGGTGTGGCACGCTCCAGAAGGTCCATGGTATGGATGCAGTTTCCTGGGCATTGGATCCAACCATGGAGGAGATCGGATGGCTGGGATGGAGGGTGTACCGTGTGTGCGCGCTGGAAAGATGCGCTGAATCCACAAGCTAGAAAACTCAAAGAAAATTTGTAAAATGCTTGGGTTCGAACCCAGGTCTTTGTGGTCATGCCCAGACTAGCTTCGCCAACTGTACCAAATTTACAAGTTAACATAAAGAGAAATGAAAAATATAATATAAAAAAACATGTAAGTGATAGAGTCAATAACACATCAAACCTTGGGTCCCTATCTCCTTGGACTGGCCAATCAGCGTGAGTAAGAAAGCTTGGACTTATAGACTGGCCATTAGGAATGCTGCACGCGTGGAGACAGAGATGGAAACGCTGACTGGCCAACCACACAGCCCCACGCGTACGTTAACGTTTCAGCCTTCCAGGTCATCATCTTCTTCGCGTAACCTGCGGAAACAGCCATGGATTTTCCTGCGAATTTTGTTGCGGAAAATCCTTTAAACCTAAAACCTGCAAAAACAACATCGAACAGAACAGAGAAGAGTCCAGATCCACTACTTAAAGCGTTAGGAACTCATTAGTATGATTTGTTTCATCTGAAACAGCCTGTATTTGGGAAAACAAACGTAAGCTTCTTTGATGCCCTAGTAATGGCATCTTGCTATCCTTGCGTGAAAGTTCATAACCAAAGGTTCCAAGCTACCCTAAACAATGCCCAGAACTCATGCAAAATATTAGTTGGCATGGAAACAAGTTAGAACGTGATATATGGAAAAATCAAAACATGCATGAAGAGGATGAATAAGATATGAATATCACAAGGGGTATACGACTTGGCTCAGTGTGTATGCTTACCAAAAATTACCTTAGGATTCGATTTTAACGATTAGTTGTCTTGAAAGTGCTTGGAATGATTTACACAAGTTCTACACCTTTTTTGATATTTTGGTACTTTGAAACCCTAGCCTTCTCCTCTCCTATTTTTTCTTCCCTTTTGCATGGAAATATTATGAATATATAATAGTGTGAATTAGGGTTGTTTTCATGGGCTTGGATCATTGTTTGAATCATATGGAAATTTGATTGAAAAATACAATATTTCTTTCTATCTATGGCCAATCTCAATTCAATCTCATCAAGGTTGTTATGCATGAAATTTGATGGAAAATATGAAGAGTACTTGATTGGATATGATTGGAAATTAGAACCAAATCAAATCTCTTTCATAAATCTTTGATTATTTGATTTTAATCACTTTTTAAATGAATAAAAATTCAAATAAAATCAAATAAATCACATAATTTCGTGGAAATTGATTTTTGAATCTTGGATAACTTGAGGATAAAGCTTGGGCCAAAAAATATTGGGTTCCTTTGCAAGAAAATTCAATTTGAAGCCTTTTGTTTCACATTTTTTCTCTCAAAATTGTCCAACTTTGACAAGGCATATCTCTCTCAATGTTTAGGATATGGAGGAGTTCTAGGAATTTTTGGAAAGCTCAATATGTCCTCTACAATCTACTTTGGAACCTTTTTTTCATTTGGAGATTTTATCTTTTTGACAAAAAACTGCTTTTGGTTGTCTTTCAAAAAGGACCTATAATCTTTTGATCCACATCTCTCAAATGAAGCATTTTTAGCCTTGGCATGTGAGATACAAAGTTGTAGAGAATTCAATTTCCTTCAAAATAGGCTTTGGTTGGGAAATTTTTGATGAACCATGTGAAAGTTATGGCTGGTCAAAGTTCAATTGACTTTCTCCTATAAAACCCTAATTTAGAAACTATGAGCTTTGTTGATTTCTGAAATTTTATTGATGAATCATTATTAACCCTTGATCAAATGATGAATTTTACTTCAAAATAAAGATGTTGTCCAAAAATCAGGAATTTTAACTGTACTTTGACCACAGTTGACTTTTAGGTCAAACTAGTCGACTGTTGATGATCTGAGCCACTGACTGAGCAATCTTGTGAATTGAAGCTTGAATTTTTTACATAGAGATAGTTTGAAACATCATAAGTCATATGAAACCCTTTGGAGGCCTTGATTCATCAATTTCCTTTAGAGAATGCAAAACCCTAATTCAGGAAGTCTCTGCTTAGGAGAGTGTGCCTTAGGTCAGACCTTTGAGTCTTGAACCTTGGTTTGAGTTTGAAAGTAAAAATGAGATGGGAAAATTTTGGGGTATGACAGCTGCCCCTGTTCAATCTTCTTAAACCTGAGGATGCAGAATGGTTTATGTCCCATTTGGTATCTGAGGGTGGAAGAGGATTGAACACTAGAATACCCAGAAATCTGCACCATCGGGGATGGGCTTAAAGATGCCACCAGGATATTAGGTGACTTGATTGAGATGGGCTTAAAGATTCCATCCAGCTCGATAGACTTGGAAGTCATAATACGTCGTACGTTAGACTATATCTGAAGGATGTACTTAGGATGAGTCATACGTTAGACTGAATCTACTGTATTGATAAGTGTCAAAGTAAGCTATACGTCAGGCTATACTTTTAGGATGATTCATACGCTAGACTGGGTCCAATTGCATCGATAGATGTCTAGAAAGCCGTATGTTAGGCTGTAGGATTGGTCGCACATTAGACCAGGTTCCCTGTGTTGATAATTGTCAGGATACACCGTACGTTAGGTTGTATCCTCGGATGAGTCGTACGCTAGACTGAATCCTTTATATTGAGAAGTACCAGAATGAGTCGTATGTTAGGATGTATCTATGCTCAGTGTGTTGAGAAGTGTTTGTTGGAGGTTGATCGTGTCAGCACCATTCGTGATGATAGAATTAGATCTCTGAACGTCTCTTGATTATCTCTGAACTATCTTTGGAGAATACCCGGAACTAAGTATCAGAACTAAATCATAGTCTTGATCATCTCTGAACTATCTCTGGAGAATACCCGGAACTAAGTATCAGAACTAAATCATTGTCTTGATTATCTCTGAATTATCTCTAGAGAATACCCGAAACTAAGTATCAGAACTAAATCTCTGTCTTGATTATCTCTGAACTATCTCTAGAAAATACCCGGAACTAAGTATCAGAACTAAATTTGTGTCTCGATTATCTCTGAACTATCTCTGGAAGATATCCAAAATTAAGCATCATAACTAAATCTCTGTCTTGATTATCTCTGAATTATCTCGGGAAGATATCCAAAATTAAGTATCAGAATTAAATCTTTTGTCTTGATTGAGTGTCAGAATTAAATCGTTGACTTGATTATCTCTGCACTATATCTGGAAGATAATGTTCATTTGATTTGTAGGAATAGACTGAAAAAGCAACATTAGTTTTATGCAATGTTGTGATGCATGTATTGTATGTTTTTTAAGATGAATGAGAATGTTATGCATATGCCATGAGGTATATAATGTATGAATGCAAAATGTCGTTAATGATGATAGTAGATTGTAGTAGTGTCTGGCGGGGAAAATAAATCCCTGACTGTTGTGGAGAATACAGAGTACAGGTCATCCGTTTTAGTAGGAATGCCCGCTTCGTGCTCGAGGATGCTCAGTAGGGGATCTTTGACTTCTGCTTGGGGATGAGAGCAATTTAAATGATTGATCTTGATGTACCCCGACTGGGGATAAGAGGGATGAATAGAATCTCCGATGTTCCATTTGACTCAGCTCAACTGTGAGTGCCAATCTTTATGGAGATGGTGGATTTAGAGAAGAGATTATTCGAAGATAGCTTCTTGAGGACTACTCTGTGGGGACAAGATCCTGTGAAACTGACTCTGTAGGAAGACATGGATGCCTTGAACATTGGCCCCAGTGATTATAGTACTGTCATTCCTGGACTTTTATTGATTAGGACACACCAATGAGTTTTGATCGAAGTTTCAAACAGGCATTGCATAGCTTTGCCCCAGCTAGTAGGGACTTTGAAGAGATTCGCCTCGCAAGGACCTTATGAGATGTGTACTATGGGTGACATGCCCCCAATAATCATAGACTTAGGATGATGCCTCTGACTGATCGAGAAGTAGCTTCAGACCCACTTGGGTGCATGTCCCAGATTGTTTGGACAAAGCATGTCATGCCCCTTGTATTCGTTGACTTTTAATTGAGTCAATTGTAAGAGATATTGATGTGAAGTGGTTTCGTCTGTCGGGATGATTTTTAGTCATTAGTCGTACCCTGTGCAGGTTCTTCTTGATGCTAACACTTGAAATTATGTAGCAAAATATGTTTAACAATGAATTCATGAGATGCAATGCATATGTCTATCTTGTTTTTTTGAAAAACATTAAAACAGGAGGTGTAAAAGCGTGATGTTTATAAAAACGTGATGTTTGTAAAAACGAAATATCAACTCAGCATTTGTGGTAAACCTTAAGGAGTCAGGATACCTTTTTGGTGACAGTATGCTTTTGAACTAACCATGCTTCAGTTAGGACTTTCAAGGGTTATACGTGGCTTGGTTCACGGTTTAAGAAACAAAGGATAGTGGCTCAAAGTTTATTTGTACACATCCCAATCTTCGTGATGTTCTTCGATCCTATGCTCAGATAACTGACACTTGATGATGGTTAAAGCACTAGAAGTTTATTTGGACAGACAGTCATCCTTTTTTCCAATGTTTTCTTTTATCGAGGATTTGTTGTGACCTCTTTTTTGACTTTGTTATCCCTAACTTTTTCCTGATATGTTTATTTTAAGGTTACAATCAGCGGGATGTTTCAATTTTTGATAAGTCTCCTTCAAAGGTTTTGACTTAACAGTTTTTTTTATAGATATTGACTGCCTGATTCATTGATTATAGGAGCTCATCACTAATTATGTAAAAGAAATGCTGTCATAACTGAGTTAACCGAGTAACTACCCTGCCCCAGATTATGATTAAGGTCTCATTTTGCACAGGAAAGAAACTTCTACTCCTTAGGCTCAAAGGGGTTGACGAGGGATTAACATCCTTGTATCTGCATTGTTTAGGAATTGAAACAATGCTTGTACATCGTCAGCATAGTCCGTTCAAAAGCATATTGTATGAGGTTGCAATATCATTTCCGTTATCCTCCCTCAAAAGGTTTACAGCTTAGCACGAGTTGAATATCACAAACATAAATAAAGTAAAGACACAGTTTAAATGAGTGACAGCGAAATGATTTATTCAAGACAAACATATGCAATGCACTAATGATGATTATTAAAACAGATAATGTCTATCATAAGTCAAATGTTTAAACAAACAGGAAAGAAATTCGCAAATGAAAGTAAATCTAATGATCCAAAAGACATCCTTCTAGCCATCCACAGCATCAGCAATCTTGTTTTCATTAGGCATGGGAGCAGTGATCACGTTAAGGGTTGCAGGAGGGTCAAAGTCAATTTCACCTGCGTCGATCATATCTTGGATCTTATTCTTCAACGGCCAACAATTATCTATGTCATGTCCAAGACTGTTGGAATGATCTGTGCACCTCGCATTGGGCTTATAGCTAGGAGCAGATGTGTTAGGATTCTTAGGAGGGTCCCTCAGGGTAATCAAATTTGCCTTCAGCATATGTTGTAAGGCTTGAGCCAGCGACATATTGATCTTTGTGAACTCACGCCTAGACGTGTCTTGCTTGTTTGGACGACCTTGTTGTGGCGCCGGGGTGGAGATCAGAACTGCCCCAACAAATTGGTCACGATTACTCTTCTTTTGATCATACACAGCATTAGACTCTGACTTCCCATTGAATGGCCTCTTTGTAGTGCCTGAGGATGTAGCCACTTGAATCTTACCACTTCGGATGCCATTTTTGACACGTTCTCCAGTTAGTATCAAATCCGTGAAACCAGATGATGAACTTCCAAGTAGATGACTATAGAAAGGACCAGTCAGTGTACTCATAAACATGTCGATCAACTCTTTGTCAGCTAAAGGAGGTTGCACTCTGCCAGCTATGTCTCTCCATTTTTGAGCATATTCCTTAAAACTTTCTTTCGGCCCTATAGACATGCTTTGTAGTTGCATGCGAGTCGGCGCTAGATCAACATTATATTGGTATTGCTTATAGAAAGCAACAGCCAGGTCTTCCCAAGTATGAATGTTGGCGCCCTCCAGTTGATAGTACCACTCGAGTTGGGTTCCAGATAAGCTCTCTTGGAAAAAATGGATCCAGAGCTTCTTGTCAGCAGTGTGAGGATGAATCTTCCTCACATAGGACTTCAGGTGCAGTTTAGGGCACGAGACTCCATCATACTTAGCAAAGATCGGAATCTTGAATTTCGGAGGAATGACAACCCCTGAGATGAGTCCTAGTTCTTCAAAATCCAGCCCAGGTACCTTTTGAATTTCCATGGCTATCATACGTTCTTCCAGCAGCTTGTATTTGTTATTAGGATGTTCATCCTCATAGTAATAGTCCTCTTCTTCCTCAGAGGGCTTGACAGAATCATGGTTGCTTTTCGCATCAGTTTTGACACTAGCGTCGTCCTTTTGTTCATCGTCATCCTCTTCGAAAACCTTGACTTCTTCAGCTTTCTTTAGTGGGCCTCGGAATCTTCATCCCATGTTAAGGACACTGATCCGCTGTCGCACACGAATCAAAAACGAGTATTTTGTAAAACTGTTGTTTATCGGTAACGACAACTCGAATATCGTTCTCACAAGGATTCTTGTTCTTATTAACTAATTACTGTAACGATTAATAGGGGGTTTGTGGTTTTAGAATCAATTTATAAAATAGAGTAAATTAAGTGATTATCAAAATAAGCTAAACGGCTAATCCTACTGATTCGGGTTCCGGCTTGACATCGGTTATAATAACACCAATCCCTAAACGGCTTCGATCCTATTCGATTATGAGATTAATCAGACAAGCGCTTATCAAAATCATATGAGTTATGTTCCTCTTTACCGAATTAAGCAAACGGTTAAGAATATGACGAGTTAACGAATTAAGCAAACGATAACACGCAATTAAATTTAGGAACATGCATACAATCGAATTTAATCAATTCTATCCTATGAACAACAATCGAATTAAGCAAACAATTGTAATCAAATTAAGCAAATGATTTCATAGAAAAGAATTGAATAGAAATCGAATTTAAATTAGTATTAGAATAACCTCAAAGCAATGGAACCCATAAGTAGCAGGATTTGCCTTCGGGAATTAGTTCTTCATTCTAATCATGAAAGGCAAAGTAAAATTTGTGGCCAAAAAAAAGGTCTAAAGTATTCTAGCGGCTGTCAACCCTTATAAAACAAAATAAGGCTTTCTTCTCTGCTACCTCAAACCGGATCAAAAACATAACCCAAGCCCATAAAATAATGACCCAAAAACAAATTATTCTAATGACTGAAACTTCAACGAAATTCTAGAAACAATGCATTTCGAGTTTGCCTTTGACTCCAGCATGAAAGATGTAGCTCTTTCTCTTAGCTTTCTGACGATTATTAGAACGCGTCGATCCGATTCCTGGAACTTCAGTTATGATCATTTTAGTGCAGAGTGCTAATGCTGAAAATAGAGTGCGAAAATCAAATAAGTGCAAAAATAAACTGATTTATAAAAACACATTAAAATAGAAAAATAACCAAGGTAAAGTATGGAAATGCATAAGTATAAACATAGAGGAATGTGCATCAAAATAAACTGATCAAATTCCCCCACACTTGAACTTTTGCACTCCGAGCAAAATAAAATAAAAACTCACGAAACACACAGCATCAGTTACTCATTCCAGGCTACAAACTCTTCTGCGGTTAAGGTTGCATCAATAGGTACTAATCTTGCACACTAAGGATATCGTAGGAACATAATTCCGCAATTGTGCGGTCATAAGCCTCCTGAACATACAAACCACTTCGAATCATGTTATTATGCCAAAGCCTAACTTACTCATCCTCCTTTTTACTCTTTTTCATTCTGGCACAATCACATTAAGCCTGTTATCTCCACACACTCATAGTAAGGCTACCGGTTAGTGACTCTGATCTTTTTTGCATGGGGTTCTTGTACCTAAGTGGTATACCCCTTTTATTCCCCAATTGTAGTTGCGGGGGATCGGACCGTAATCCGCCCTACCAAGATCAGCACCAGAAACCTCTGAACCAACTAACAACGGGTCTTGAAATCATTTTTTTATATGTTCTACAACCGTTGGGTTAAGTGAACGGGTGAGGCTCACCAAACTTAGAAGGTGCATTCTTTTTTTTTTTATTTTGAAAAAGAAACTTGAATCACTCACTTATTTTCATCGGCTTCCTTACGTAGAGCATGTGTGAGATGGTGCCGACTGCAATGATAAACTAATCAAGAGCTATTAGAGAATAAGAATTCAAGGCTATGTCATAACAAGTATTCAAAAAAATTTCCATACTCAGGAGACTTACGGTGTTAAGACGATGCCGATCTTGTGAGTTTTTCCCAAGTCTCCACAACTAACCTCATATTAATCTATAGCCCAAAACTTTCAAAGAAGCATTTTTTTTAAGAATTGAAAACAAAACAAAAACAAAAAAATTTAAAAGAAAACAAAACAAATAAATGATTCCCCCCCCCCACACTTAAGACATACATTGTCCTCAATGAAAGAACATAAATATAAAATAAGAGTGAGAAAGGAAAGAGCACACCCGAGTAGTCAAGAAGGATATGTGATCATATAACCAGCCTTTCTCAAAGAGATATATTCTACATTTTCTTCTTCCAAAGTGGGGATCTCATGGAGTAGCTTTGGGTAATGCTCATTGAACTTGAAATTTTTATTAGTGCCTTTGCCTTTTATTCCAGGATCAAAGAAGAATCTTCGATAAGTAAAAGTTTCGAATGGACACGTGATCTTATTTTCCATAACATCAAAGCTCAAAAGATTGAGGGGCTGCTCCATTACTTTTGTTTCATCTTCCCTTCAATTGAGACCCTATGCAAAATCATAGATGGGCTAATATCGAGAATTTCGGTCAAAGTCCATCCAATCACCTTCTTATGCTTCTTCAAAACCTGCAATAGCTTATTTTCTTGATCAAAATCAAGGTTAGAAGAAATTATAACCGGGAGTTTTTCATTACTCTCTAAATAAGCGTATTTCAAATTTTCAGGAAGTTGCTTCAGCTCGGGGGAAGATGGTTGCTCAATGGAAGGAGTGCTTGGGGCAGCCGGGATGTCAAGAGTATCAGGTGCATGAACAGCTTCATCGATAAAAACTTCACCTGTAGTAAATATGTTACCCTGCAAGGCAGCATCAATCTCAGAACATACAACACAAATGTTAGTGTCAGTACAATCAGAACATGAGTAAACATCATCAAAATCAGACAGTGATGGAAAATCAGATGCAAGCAAATCATTACAAGTATCATCAACATTTTCAGAAAGCAACTCTCTTTGAAAAACAGAATGCTCTTCCAAGAGTTGTTGGTTTGATCCTTGAGCTTGCTGCATGGCATTTATCAAAGTGGCAAGCTGTCCAATCGGTGTTTGCAAAGTCTGAAGAGTAGAATATATTTGTTGTTGATACTGAAGATTATTTTCAGCCATTTGTTTGATAATATCCTCTAGTGAAGGTTCAGAAGGTGCAGAGCACACAACCTGAAATTCATTCAAATGCTTATACGGATCCTCGCCTGCAAAACCATTAAACCTAGGCAACAAATGTGTTAAACCATATTCCAATTCAGAAGGTGCATCAGTCGCAAGATAGCCAATACATAAACCATTATAGTTCATATTATTGACAGCCAACTGTGTAACACCCGTATATTTTAATTTTTAATTTAAATGGAAATTTAATTTATAATTAGAATTATTGGTGGTTGGTGGGATTTAATTGGAAGAAAGATGGTTTATAGTGTTGGGCCAAGTGTGGTGTTAGTAAAGAGGGGTGCTATGTTAGTAAAGCCCTTTACTAATTAATATGTTATTTTTCATAAAAATAAGGAAAATTGGGAGAAAAGAAAAAGGAACGTGAAAAGTAGAACAGAGGAGATGAGGGATTGGAAAGCTGGTACGTGAAAGAGGAGCAATGGAGGGAGAGACCAATCAAGAACTCTTGGCTAAGGTAAGGGGGGACTCTTCCGGTTAATTTCTATTATGTGTTTATGGGTAATAGGATGGATTAACGTATGATTCGATTCGATTGGGCATATTGGGATTTGATATTGTTAGGTATGTTATGATTTGGGATAATTGATGAATTTGTATAGATTGTTGGTTATTGATGTGTTGTTTTGATGTATAATGATGTGTGATGAGAAATTCGATGATTATATGCCTGCCTGCTATGTCTGGAATCGTTTTTGGGTGAAAAGGATGTGAAATCGCAGAGTCTAACGCAGACCCGTAATTCTGCAAAATCGCCAGGTCGCGCCGCGTCCATGTGTTGGCGCCGCAAAGGCGTACTTATTTTCTTGTATCGCGCCGCGTGCATGAGTTGGCGCCGCGAACGTGTTTGTGTGGTTCAGGTCGCGCCGCGAACGTTGGTTGCGCCGCGTGCTGTAGCGTTAGTTATTTCTTGGGAAAGTTAAATGATGTGTAACTTTCGAACCGTAGGTCTGTTTTTAGCGTCGTTTCGAGTACGATGAATCTTATGAGATAGCCTACGTGTTTAAATGATGAAATGAGGTGTGAATCCAATTATTTTTAAATATGATTTTATTTCTTGGTGAATGATGTATTGTACATATATGTGATGAGATGTGTTAAATACATGCTATGTTGAAATATTAATCATGTGACGATTTGTGTAAATGGGATGATGTATTATTGACATGTATGATGAAATGTGACAATATAAGATGTTGTTTGAAAACATTACGATGTGATGATTGTTGAGAATTATATGATGATGATTGATGATTTGTGAATATTAATATGCTGTTAATATTAATATGTTGGTTGTGGTGAATGTATGTGAATGATTGAATGATGCTGGGACATGTACATACTTGTTTGTGATGATATTGGTGAGATGAAATGAGACGATGTTAAGCATCGGATCGGTGATGATGTAAGTATGTGATATGTGTGCATTCATTCATAAATCATTTACATTGGATCCCGTTGATGAGTGGATCGTTGGTGGCTAATTCCCATTGTGCGGAGATTAGTAAGCAGTCATCGTGTGCCCATGGGGGTGTGAGCGATGAGGTTAGTCGTGTGCCCATGTGGGGTGTAAGCGACTTGAAGGGCAGTATCAAAGAGAGAAGTCCTGTGAATGTGATTCACGAATTTTGGTACCACATGCATAGTGTTAGTTGTGTCATATGCATTTTGTCATAACATGATTGTATGGATTTCTGTGTTGTGTTGTAATATATTATTGTGTAAATTGATGAATAATAGATGTGAATCTGAATATATGACAAATTGGGTGAATGATATATTATGATGTTTTGTTGCTTATGAATGCATAACATTGATTAATTGAGAATGAGACTCACCCTTACTTGTTGACAATTTTCAGATTGAGGATAGCTGCTCTCGACTTGGTGAGGATTAGCTCATAAGTCGGTTTAGTTGTTGTGTCGGTGTCATGCTCTGATAGATGTAACACTGGGAACGCGATGTTTTGAGTTTCGATTATAACTCTATTGTTTATTTTATTTGAAGTCTGATACATTAACAATGTAATGTTGACTTGATGATTTGATTCCGCTGTGTAAACATGATTTTTATCTAATGAGTTATAATTCAGATGTTTCAGTGAATGCATGACATATGCCGAACGTATGTTTTCTTTTATGTTTGAATTGTGACACCCTTTGCATGTTTACTCTGATTTAATTTTGTTAATTACCGTGGGGTATTAGAGGGTTGTTACAATAGTGGTATCAGAGCAGGTCGGTCCGTCCGGCCAATTGTTGAGTCAGTTGAGTTGCGCAACAGTTGTATACTGTCGGTGTTTTATCCCTCTGTACACGACATGTGAGTGAAATCACTGTCGGTACTTGGTTGTTTGTTGCAGGTGTTGGATTGAAACATGTGGGGGAGAAGCTTCGCTTCTCGGTTATGTTTCAGTTGTAAGAAGATTGATTCAGTAGGCTGTTGTTGGCAACAGTGCGAGCGTTGTTGGAGTTTGTTGTTTCCCGAATTGAAGGTGACTTGGAATTAAGACTTCACTGGGAAATGAGTTGGAACATCTTGAAGGAAGATGATTAGAGGTAATTGACCGTTATTGTAAGAGAAGGAAATTGGAAAGTTGCGATGTGTCAGCTCTACTGGTGTACTGCGAAGATGTCAGTTGAGTAGCTTTACGCCTCGGAAGAGATTCAGCTGCAAGTTTGCAAAGAGGATTGCTGTAGTAACGTTTCAGAAATCGCACTTCGCCGATGGGATGTGTTGCTCAAGTTATAATAATGTTTGGAAGTGAAGAGATATGATAAAGGGCTGTCTGGAATGCGAACGAATCGAAGAGAATGAGTTTTGGAAAGAGATTTTCGTAAGAAAAACGCAGGAAAATTGCTGAATAGCTGCAGAACTTCGAAAATTCATAGCTGGAGTTCTGGACATCCGAATTGAGTTCCGTTTGAAGCGTCGGAAAGCTAACGGGATGAACTTTGTTATAAAAATAGTTGCAACAGCTGTAACATATTTAATTGTGACAGGATGACGTTAGAAAGAGGTGAAGTTACGGTTACTCTTGTTCTTATAACTAGACTTGTTTATTGGTACTGCACGGGATGTCAGTGTCAGTGTTGAATGGATCGAAGGAATAATTAGAAGGTTTGTTGAGGAGTAAGTTTAAGAATTGAATTTACCAATTGAGGAGTTTTGGATATATCGTATAGAGTGTCGCTACATGATGTCAGTGTTGCATTTTTCGGGCAATGATTGGAAAATTCATATCTTGAGTTCCGAGTGTCGGATTAATGTGCCGTTTGAACCTACGAGGAGGAGGGATTGTGTTATAATTTATGGAAGAGTTATAAATACAGTAGAGTGACCCTATGAGGAGAGGTTCTGAAGTCAGTTATGGAAGCGTGAAAATTGTAGACTAAGAATGCCTACTACCGCGATTGTTTGAAACGACGTGGAGTAGAACATGTTGTTAATGAATAAGTCGACGAGATGTTCGGTCACAAAGATGATTTGAATACCGATGGATTTTAATGAATGAGTAAATTAGTAGTAAAGGTGAAGTAAACTTTAGAACCCTTGGAATCGTATTTGTGATGGCAAAGTAACGATAAGTATAAAAGAAGAATTGTAGGGAATTTCTAACATTTGTTGATGTGAGAAAGACTTTGTTGAGATTCCGAGTGGGATGATATTTGGACGTGAAGGATGTAATAGAATTTGGATTAAAACCACGAGTTGTGAATGTTGTCTTGGTCTTGCAGGTTAATTGTATGGTTCAAAATTCGAAGTGTTTAGTGATCATAAGAGTTGAAGTACCTCTTTGATCAGAAAGGGCTTAATATGAGGCAGTAGAAATGATTAGAGTATATTTTTTTAGGATTAGGATTTTGGTTTGAATTACCATCCTAATGAGGAAAATGTTGTGCTATTGTGTTGCGTAAGAAATCTTTAAAAATGTCGGTGCTAATGATGAATGAGTTGGATTTAATTGGACAATTTAGAGACTTGAGTTAGTATGTGAAGGCACTCCTAATAGTGTTAGATTGAGTATGCTAGAAGATGACTAGTGGTATTCTTAACGAGATTAGAGAAGGTCAGAAAGATGATGTTGAGTTGATCGATAGGTTGACTTTGAATTACCAAAGTAAAGGCGGTGAATTCAGAATCGACGAAAATGATGTAATGAGGTTGAGTGATTGGATTTGTGTAACTGATGTTTTGAGCTTCAGAAGGATATTCTAGAAGGACACCGTAGTGAATTGTTGGACTATGACGATGTTAATGAGTTTGGGTGCAAACTCGGAAAGGGACACTATTATGTAGTAACGACAGTTTATGCTTAAATATGATTTTCAACTAATATTGACAAATTTAGGACTTGGTCACCCTAAATCTCTTGTTGGTAGTAGATGGAATCATATAGATGAGATGAGCTTGTTTTGTTACCTTAATGGTATAAGATGTGATGAATGCTAAGCCGTGAGAATAATCACTTACTATGTTGTGTGAACTTATGAAGGAGTGAATATGAAAGAGTGCAACATGGTGGACGATGACTTAAGACGGGTAATCAGAGTCGCGCAGCGAAAGTGTGATGTATAGTAGTGTTATGAGTACTACTTGTGGCAAGTGAGGAATTAATATGTCGGAAGCCTACATAGAGAATATGTCTTGATCTATATGTTAGATTTAGAATCCAGTGGATGTAAGGATGTCGTGTCAAAGAATTATAACTCTTTTGAATAATTGCCGAGATGATGAATATATTACTACGGTTGTACGTAGTTAACGAGTAAGTATTCGGCGAAATTAAAACGAAGAGTTGATGCTATTTGACGTTGTAATAATTTTGTGTTGTTGTTAAGGGGTTATTATAGATTCCAGATATAATGAGTAATTACACTCTATGAAGGACGTTTATTTGATTCTTAGAAAAGAGCGAAACTCAATTTGAGTTGTTTTGTAAGAAATGGTATATTGAGGCTGATGAGTGTAATTATAACTACTTGTGCGTACTCGTTCCGATGGCCGGAATGTTTAATAGATGTAGTAACTCGGGAACTTGTTTTTGAGTGCGAGTAAGTATTACTGAATGGTAAATTGGTACCATGAATGATGAAGAATGATTCTTGGACGAATGAGTAGAGAGAATCGGAATCGGGTGAAACTCAGAAATCTATTTGGTATAGATGATTGTGATGAGTAATCAGAGTAGTGCGGAAAAAGCGGATTGTAACGAGTTGGATAATTGCTGGTGTGACTTAAGAGGAGACAGATAATTGGAATTCAATGGTATAGGAATATGAGTATTGAGTTTCTTGAAGGAAGCGGTTAGTGAAAAGTGTAAGTATTATTTTATCGCTCAAATGGAAGAGTATGCCTAAGGTTGGTGTGTTTGGTAGATGGTATGCATTACTGCAGTGTTGATCAGTGTGATCATACTATAGATTGTGTAATTGTATTACTCGGTTGTTGAGCGTATTGTATAGGTTGTACCTCAATGTTCTGTTGTTGTTAACCTTTTTAGAACTATAGCGAATGGTATACTTTTGGATAGTCAAATGCGACGTAAGAACTGGGATTTGAAGGTATGAAACATGTTCCTGTTGGTTATGTCAGATGGATTTTGAGGATTGACCGATGGTAATGTTAATTGGGAGCTGGAGAGTCAGGTGGAGGACTCTTATACGAGCTGGTTACTTGAGGTATGTTTTCGAGGATGAAAACTCTTTTAGTGGGGGAGAGTTGTAACACCCGTATATTTTAATTTTTAATTTAAATGGAAATTTAATTTATAATTAGAATTATTGGTGGTTGGTGGGATTTAATTGGAAGAAAGATGGTTTATAGTGTTGGGCCAAGTGTGGTGTTAGTAAAGAGGGGGTGCTATGTTAGTAAAGCCCTTTACTAATTAATATGTTATTTTTCATAAAAATAAGGAAAATTGGGAGAAAAGAAAAAGGAACGTGAAAAGTAGAACAGAGGAGATGAGGGATTGGAAAGCTGGTACGTGAAAGAGGAGCAATGGAGGGAGAGACCAATCAAGAACTCTTGGCTAAGGTAAGGGGGGACTCTTCCGGTTAATTTCTATTATGTGTTTATGGGTAATAGGATGGATTAACGTATGATTCGATTCGATTGGGCATATTGGGATTTGATATTGTTAGGTATGTTATGATTTGGGATAATTGATGAATTTGTATAGATTGTTGGTTATTGATGTGTTGTTTTGATGTATAATGATGTGTGATGAGAAATTCGATGATTATATGCCTGCCTGCTATGTCTGGAATCGTTTTTGGGTGAAAAGGATGTGAAATCGCAGAGTCTAACGCAGACCCGTAATTCTGCAAAATCGCCAGGTCGCGCCGCGTCCATGTGTTGGCGCCGCAAAGGCGTACTTATTTTCTTGTATCGCGCCGCGTGCATGAGTTGGCGCCGCGAACGTGTTTGTGTGGTTCAGGTCGCGCCGCGAACGTTGGTTGCGCCGCGTGCTGTAGCGTTAGTTATTTCTTGGGAAAGTTAAATGATGTGTAACTTTCGAACCGTAGGTCTGTTTTTAGCGTCGTTTCGAGTACGATGAATCTTATGAGATAGCCTACGTGTTTAAATGATGAAATGAGGTGTGAATCCAATTATTTTTAAATATGATTTTATTTCTTGGTGAATGATGTATTGTACATATATGTGATGAGATGTGTTAAATACATGCTATGTTGAAATATTAATCATGTGACGATTTGTGTAAATGGGATGATGTATTGTTGACATGTATGATGAAATGTGACAATATAAGATGTTGTTTGAAAACATTACAATGTGATGATTGTTGAGAATTATATGATGATGATTGATGATTTGTGAATATTAATATGCTGTTAATATTAATATGTTGATTGTGGTGAATGTATGTGAATGATTGAATGATGCTGGGACATGTACATACTTGTTTGTGATGATATTGGTGAGATGAAATGAGACGATGTTAAGCATCGGATCGGTGATGATATAAGTATGTGATATGTGTGCATTCATTCATAAATCATTTACATTGGATCCCGTTGATGAGTGGATCGTTGGTGGCTAATTCCCATTGTGCGGAGATTAGTAAGCAGTCATTGTGTGCCCATGGGGGTGTGAGCGATGAGGTTAGTCGTGTGCCCATGTGGGGTGTAAGCGACTTGAAGGGCAGTATCAAAGAGAGAAGTCCTGTGAATGTGATTCACGAATTTTGGTACCACATGCATAGTGTTAGTTGTGTCATATGCATTTTGTCATAACATGATTGTATGGATTTCTGTGTTGTGTTGTAATCTATTATTGTGTGAATTGATGAATAATAGATGTGAATCTGAATATATGACAAATTGGGTGAATGATATATTATGATGTTTTGTTGCTTATGAATGCATAACATTGATTAATTGAGAATGAGACTCACCCTTACTTGTTGACAATTTTCAGATTGAGGATAGCTGCATTCGACTTGGTGAGGATTAGCTCATAAGTCGGTTTAGTTGTTGTGTCGGTGTCATGCTCTGATAGATGTAACACTGGGAACGCGATGTTTTGAGTTTCGATTATAACTCTATTGTTTATTTTATTTGAAGCCTGATACATTAACAATGTAATGTTGACTTGATGATTTGATTCCGCTGTGTAAACATGATTTTTATCTAATGAGTTATAATTCAGATGTTTCAGTGAATGCGTGACATATGTCGAACGTATGTTTTCTTTTATTTTTGAATTGTGACACCCTTTGCATGTTTACTCTGATTTAATTTTGTTAATTACCGTGGGGTATTAGAGGGGTGTTACAAACTGCGTCAAAGTTCTTTGTCCTGCCATGTTATCAACAAACACAATAATACCAACTATGTCCCGGACAGGCAGAAACAAATAGAAAGAAGAAAAACGATTAAAATAAATTCATAAAAATATAAAAACACAACAATTAACCTAATTAAGACAAATAAGAATTTTAGGATTTTTTATTTTATTTTTTCGACTCTATGAAAATAGTAAAAAATTCATTAAAAATAGAAAAATAATGAATTTGGAGATTTCGGGTTGAATTCCCTTACTCTTTTAGAGTAAAGGAGTATTGATCGCACTATTTTTATGCTCCCAGTAGGCAAAAAAAGTTTTACAATCGAACACAATTTATCCAAAAACTAAATTTTTCGACTCTAAACGCGGATTGGCCAAAACCGAGAGGAAACTACGGCCTAAACGTGAGAACACTAAACTTATGACTCTAATATCAATTAATAACGACAAGAATCCCCGGCAACGGCGCCAATTTGACCCGCTGTCGCACACGAATCAAAAACGAGTATTTTGTAAAACTGTAGTTTAGCGGCAACGACAACTCGATTATCGTTCTCACAAGGATTCTTGTTCTTATTAACTAATTACTATAACGATTAATGGGGGGGTTTGTGGTTTTAGAATCAATTTATAAAACAGAGTAAATTAAGTGATTATCAAAATAAGCTAAACGGCTAATCCTACTGATTCGGGTTCCGACTTGTCATCGGTTATAATAACACCAATCCCTAAACGGCTTCGATCCTATTCGATTATGATATTAATTAGACAAGCGCTTATCAAAATCATACGAGTTATGTTCCTCTTTACCTAATTAAGAAAACGGTTAAGAATATGACGAGTTAACGAATAAAGCAAACGATAACACGCAATTAAATTTAGGAACATTCATACAATCGAATTTAATCAATTCTATCCTATGAACAACAATCGAATTAAGCAAACAATTGTAATCAAATTAAGCAAATGATTTCATAGAAAAGAATTGAACAGAAATCGAATTTAAATTAGTATTAGAATAACCTCAAAGCAATGGAACCCATAAGTAGCAGAATTTGCCTTCGGGAATTAGTTCTTCATTCTAATCATGAAAGCCAAAGTAAAATTTGTGGCAAAAAAAAAGGTCTAAAGTATTCTAGCGGCTGCCAATCCTTATAAAACAAAATAAGGCTTTCTTCTCTGCTAACTCAAACCGGGTCAAAAACATAACCCAAGCCCATAAAATAATGACCCAAAAACAAATTATTCTAATGACTGAAACTTCAACGAAATTCTAGGAACAATGCATTTCGAGTTTGCCTTTGACTCCAACATGAAAGATGTAGCTCTTTCTCTTAGCTTTCCGGCGATTATTATAACGCGTCGATCCGATTCCTATAACTTTAGTTATGATCATTTTAGTGCAGACTGCTAATGCTGAAAATAGAGTGAGAAAATCAAATAAGTGCAAAAATAAACTAATTTATAAAAACACATTAAAATAGAAAAATAACCAAGGTAAAGTATGGAAATGCTTAAGTATAAACATAGAGGAATGTGCATCAAAATAAACTGATCAACACCCACAGATCTTCTAGACTTCTTCTCCTTCTTTGTCAAAAGAGTTTCCAGCTCGTCTTGCCCCTTGGAAAAGTTCAGAATCAAAGCTTGGAATTGGTTGTTCTGAGCCTGAAGGTCTTTGACTTATTTCTCGAGATCCATTTGTGCTGAAATAAACAGCGAGGGAGTATGAGAAACCTGTGGTAGAAACTTGTTATGCGATGTTATGAATGCAAATGCAATATTTTTAAGGATCTTTAGGAATTTAGTTAGCAACATTTACATGTAGTTGCATCTTTGTCGAAGAACTTCGTCATTCATCTTTGATCGTCCTTCTTTGAGAATCAATCTCACCATATCCAGTGGGTCATAGCCTCTGATTCGGGATACATGTACTTCTGAATTTGAAAGCATATGGCTAGAGGAAAATAAATCCTCTTGCCCCTTGATAGGAATTCAATCCTTGATAAGAGCACCTGAAATTGTGCGCCCTAAATCCCTAAGATCCTTGAAAATGGTTAGTTAATCATGCTTTGTTATGGTGTTATGATGTCATGATGTTATGCGAATGCGGTGCATCAGGCAAAATGTAAGGTAGTAAGGACAAACGAGTCCTACAAGATAAACCTGCAAGGAAATCAAAGGGTTAGATAACAAACAAGTCACACAAGAGTCCTTAGGTTTAAAGGCTTGTATGGAGTCCATAGGTAAGTACCCTCCCCACTGAAGTTTAGTTGGTTCAACCTGTCCTAGATAAAGATCAGGTTCTAGGGAATCTCATCTCGACGATCGTTCTCGAAAGCATTATCTCAGTCAGCGCTCGGGTGGCTGACCGAAAACATCTTAAAATATTGATCTAAATGAGTGTAGCTTCGAGTATCAACCAGCTTCAGTCAAGGTCCAAAGCCGGCCATCTCGCTACTTCTTAATAGGCCAAAGTCAAGTTCAATTAGGGTTCTAAGGGAAAATTAGTTCTTGATGACACTACATGGTAGCCTAATGTCTCCTCGATCATGTTCAAGGGCCATCAGAACCAACCAAAGTGTCACACTAACGGTGGCCACCAGATCAACCATATCGGGACGAGCCGTACAGTCTCCTTGGTCTATTGCCACATACCTAAAGTACACTAGATCCGGGTGTAGGATCTTTCACACAACAGAATATCCAAAACAGCCTTTAAAAATAAAGCAATCAAATCAAACAAGTGAAAACATTTAAGTGAATCCTAAACTTTAAGTTAACCCCTCTTTTTATTCGAAAGTATCCCCGGCAGAGTCGCCAGTTCTGTAATACGGTGGGAGAAATGACTTTTAAAAATGTTGCAGATAGCAAGAGTCGCCACCGACTTTTATTTTATCCAATTGGAAAGGCAAAAAGAACAGGAAAGACCTTTTAAAAAGACTTGAGTTCGGGAGGTAGGTTATACAAAGGGAAGGTGTAAGCACCCTTTGTATCCATGGTTATCCATGGGCTCTTAATTGCTTAGCTCACCTTTGTTTTCAAAATGTTTGAAGTGTGTGAAAAAAATGTTTGAATAAGAACTTTAGCTTATAAATAAGTGTAGTATTTTTGAAAAGATTCTTTGAAAAGAAGTGGGAAAAGATTTTGAATTTTGAATTTGAAAAGAGCAAGCAACCAGGAGCACCTACCCTAAGTTAAAGATTCTGTTCTTTCAGCTTTTCAGTTTGAAAGGGTTATCCATACCATAAAAGGGTAGGAAGTCCTTTCATTGGATGTAAAGGGTCATCGAGGGAGTATCGTTCGCCATAAAACTGTCCCTACCATATAGATGGTAGGTAGTCTTTAGGGAAGGATAGAATAGTCATTTAGGCAACAGGCGAGGATACCTTAGCAATGGGACAATCATCTTATTTTCGAGGCAGCATCGAGGGACAAAATCTTATGATGATTTCAATGAATTAAGGCAGTCCTTGCTTTAGGTATCCTCGGAATCGAGGGACTTGACTATTTTAGAATCGTAATTAAAAGGCAACAGGCAGCATAAGAAGGGTTACCTTAAAGGTGTGTGTGTGTGTGTGTCACAATTAAGTGGTTCAATTCGATTATATTTATCTTGTATAAGTTATTCTAATCCCATTCAAAGGTTGCACTCCCTAATTACTAACCACGCAATAAATAATCGTGCGGAAATTAAAATGCGGAAAGTAAAATCTACATTATTACAGTTTTATGGGTGGGGGATTTTACAATAAACACCTGTGGAGGTTTTGCGGAAAATAAAGATGGAAATCATAGAAACTATAATTAGTTCAAAAAATATTTAAATAGCTTGAATCATCATCGAACCTTCGATCAATCCTGAAAATCAAAAAGGAAAAAAAGATTAGTGTATGAAGGATCTATTTATGATAAACTCGATTAATCACACAAATCCTAATTTAAAATAATTAATTAAAACGAACTATGTTAAACAATTAATTTGATATTTTAAATAACCATTAAGAGTTCGTTTATAAAAAATCGAAAGTTTGATTAAATATGATAATTATACGACTTTATTTATTTACATGAGTTTTAGAAAAGAAAATAATTAATAATAATTTATAATTACTAAAAACAAATGATTCAGCAAAAATAAAAGAAATATGCAATTAATTATATATAAAAAAATTAGAAATCTTATCTCTGGATCAGGTGTGGCACGCTCCAGAAGGTCCATGGTGTGGATGCACTTTCCTAGGTGTTGGATACAACCATGGAGGAGATCGGATGGCTGGGATGGAGGGTGTACCGTGTGTGCGCGCTAGAAAGATGCGCTGAATCCACAAGCTAGAAAACTCAAAGAAAGATTATAAAATGCCTGGGTTCGAACCCAGGTCTTTGTGGTCATGCCCCGACTATCTTTGCCAACTGTACCAAATTTACAAGTTAACATAAAAAGAAATGAAAAATATAATATAAAAAAAACATGTAAGTGATAAAGTCAACAACACATTAAACCGTGGGTCCCTGTCTCCTTGGACTGGCCAATCAGCATGAGTAAGAAACCTTGGACTTGTTGACTGGCCATTAGGAATGTTGCACGCGTGGAGAGAGAGACGGAAACGCTGACTGGCCAATCACACAACCCCACGCGTACGTTAACGTTTCAGCCTTCTAGGTCATCATCTTCTTCGCGTAACCTGCGGAAACAGCCATGGATTTTCTTGCGAATTTTGTTGCGGAAAATCCTTTAAACCTAAAACCTGCAAAGACAACATCGAACAGAACGGAGAAGAGCCCAGATCCACTACTTAAAGCGTTAGGAACTCATTAGTATGATTTGTTTCATCTGTAACGGCCTGTAATTGGGAAAACGAACGTAAGCTTCTCTGATGCCCTAGTAATGGCATCTTGCTATCCTTGCGAGAAAGTTCATAACCAAAGGTTCCAAGCTACTTTAAACAATGCCCAGAACTCATGCAAAATATTAGTTGGCATGGAAATAAGTTAGAAGGTGACTTATGGAAAAATCAAAACATGCATGAAGGGGATGAATAAGATATGAATATCACAAGGGGTATACGACTTGGCTCAGTGTGTATGCTTACCAAAAATTACCTTAGGATTCAATTTTAACGATTGGTTGTCTTGAAAGTGCTTGGAATGATTTACAAGAGTTCTACACCTGTTTTTATATTTTGGTACTTTGAAACCCTAGCCTTCTCCTTTCCTATTTTTTCTCCCCTTCTGCATGGAAATATTATGAATATATAATAGTGTGAATTAGGGTTGTTTTCATGGGCTTGGATCATTGTTTGACTCATATGAAAATTTGATTGAAAAATACAATATTTCTTTCTATCTTTGGTCAATCTCAATCCAATCTCATCAGGGTTGTTATGCACGAAATTTGATGGAAAATATGAAGAGTACTTGATTGGATATGATTGGAAATTAGAACCAAATCAAATCTCTTTCATAAATCTTTGATTATTTAATTTTAATCACTTTTTAAATGAATAAAAATTCAAATAAAATCAAATAAATCACAAAATTTCGTGGATATTGATTTTTGAATCTTGGATAACTTGAGGACCAAGCTTGGGCCAAAAAATATTGGGTTCCTTTGCAAGAAAGTTCAATTTGAAGCCTTTTGTTTCCCTTTTTTTACTCAAAATTGTCCAACTTTGACAAGGCATATCTCTCTCAATTTTTAGGATATGGAGGAGTTCTAGGAATTTTTAGAAAGCTCAAGATGTCCTCTACAATCCAATTTGGAACCTTTTTTTCATTTGGAGATTTTATCTTTTTGACAAAAAACTGCTTTTGGTTGTCTTTCAAAAAGGACCTATAATCTTTTGATCCACGTCTCTCAAATGAAGCATTTTTAGCCTGGGCATGTGAGAGACAAAGTTGTAGAGAATTCAATTTCCTTCAAAATAGGCTTTGGTTGGGAAATTTTTGATGAACCATGTGAAAGTTGTGGCTGGTCAAAGTTCAGTTGACTTTCTCCAATAAAACCCTAATTTAGAAACTATGAGCTTTGTTGATTTCTGAGCTTTTCTTGATGAATCATGATCAACCCTTGATCAAATGATGAATGTTACTTCAAAATAAAGATGTTAACCAAAAATCAGGAATTTTCACTATACTTTGACCACAGTTGACTTTTAGGTCAAACTAGTCGACTGTTGATGATCTGAGCCACTGACTGAGCAATCTTGTGAATTGAAGCTTGAATTTTTTCCATAGAGATAGTTCGAAACATCATAAGTCATATGAAACCATTTGGAGGCCTTGATTCATCAATTTCCTTCAGAGAATGTAAAACCCTAATTCAGGAAGTCTCTGCTTAGGAGAGCGTGCCTTAGGTCAGACCTTTGAGTCTTGAACCTTGGTTTGAGTTTGAAAGTAAAAATGAGATGGGCAAATTTTTGGGGTATGACAGTGAGTGATAAATATTTTGGATCCAGTGCGTTATGACTCACCCTCATACAGCGATCCTTCAGCTTTCAGCCATCAGATCACACCACTACCAGATCTAACGCACAAGAAGACGCTGAAGCACCATGGACCATCAAAGTCTCACCACACAGGATCCGGCGCCAGGTTTTCCAAATTTTTTTATTTTTATTTATATAAACCTTTTGCTTTCTTTTTTTTCTTTTAAATTTTTCTATTTAGTTTTATATAAAAAAAATTGTTTTTAGGTTTTTGATTTAACAATTTCATTTAATTAATTATTTAGTTTAATAATTTAGTAATCAATTATTTAGTTTAATAATTTAGTAATCAATTAGGTAATTAATTTGATAAATTAGTTTTTAATTTAGATTAATTTAGGTTAATATTTTATAATTAATTAGGTTAAATAATTAGTTTAATTAGCGTTAACCTTTAATTTAATCAGGATTAGTCAATTAAAATAAATTAGGTTCATAACCAATAATTAATTTTAGGATCGCCTAGCCTTGATATCATACGAAACCCTAGGTAACCCTAAGACTCATATAGGTATCGCCCATTAACTTAATAATTTTAGGTTAATCAAATTAGGGTTTCCAGGTCAATTTTAGGCAAATATTATTAGGGTTTAATAATAATTAGTAATTTTAGGTTTCTATCACTAACCTTCGCCCTTAACCCTAAAAAACCACATCTTGGTAGGTGTTGCCCATTAACCATAGGTTTAGGTTTTTTTCTTGTTTTTATAAAATCTTTTAGCCACTAACTCTTTTTTGTTAACCTTTTATTTTGCCTTAGTACTCATAATTTCGTTTTTATTTTATCCTCTTATTTTGCCCTATTGTTTATAATTCCGCCTCTATTTATTTACCTTATTATTATTGCTGTGATGTCTTGCCAGGGTTATTATTTACTTAATTATTTCTTTTTGGTTTTCTCGCAAGTTTTTGCCATATTATGTAACTGCTCACGGGATGTAATAGCTTAATTAGGATTTTTATTTTCTTGCCTTATTTTCTGTATAATTAACTGCGTGGTTCGTAATCTAGGGAGTGAAAACCCTGAATTGAACATAGAATCATTAACTTTACAAGATAAAATATCTGAACTGAATCACCTGATTGTGGCACACACACACCTTTAATGGTAACCTTCCTCTTATGCTGCCTTTTCGATTAAATAGTCAAGTCCCTTGAATACGAGGATACCTTAGCCAGTTGCTTACAAATGAAATCATCATATGAGATCTAGTCCCTCGATGTTGCCTCGAATAAAATGATGATCGTCCCTTCGAATGCTAAGGTATCCTCATGGTTTCCTTAATGACTATTATATCCTTCCCTAAAGACTACCTGCCCTCTTTATGGTAGGGACAGTTTTATGACGAACGATAAACCTCGATGACCCTTTCAAATCCAATGAAAGGACTACCTGCCCTCTTTATGGTATGGATAGCCCTTTCCAACTAAATACTTAAAGAACAGAAATTTAACTTAAGGGTAATTGCTTTTAATTGCTTGCTCTTTTCAAATTCAAAACTATCTTTCCCCACTTCTTTCTAATCAATTCAAAAAGACTATGCTTATTTACAAGCTAAAGTTCTTATTCAAAATCCTTTCTTATTCACACACTAAACGTCAAATATTTTGAAAACATAAAGTGAGCTAAGCAATTAAGAGCCCATGGATCACCATGGATACAAAGGGTGCTTACACCTTCCCTTTGTATAACCTACCCCCCGAACTCAAAGTCTTTTAAAAGGTCTTTTTCTGTTCTTTTAGCCTTTCCAATTGGATAAAATAAAAGTCGGTGGCGACTCTTGCTATCCGCAACATTTTCAAAAAAGTCATTTCTCCCACCGTATTACAATTACATTTAAAGTTGTTAATCTAGTGAATATCTCTATCCTACTCTTTTAAACCTTTATTACTTATGAGCTTCACTTGTAAAATATTCTCTAAGTAAGGTGTTATATACTCTCAAGGTGGCCAAAAAAAGGAATAAACATATGGCATAAATTCACATGAGTAAAATATATCGTGACAACTCATTCATAAGATTCAAAATATTTCTAATTCATTAAAGTTCACATTATCTAACAAAGAAAGTTTAGCTCATGATGAGTAAAATAAGCACGACATAGAAAGATCTTAGGTTACACATTCCTAAGCAAGAAGATAAAAATGCTAAACCTGAGCATGAGATTTTAATCACTTGCCAATTTTTAATCGACAAGTGACATCTTCTGTCACGCCTCCTAGCTTTATTTCCTTCAATCCGATGAGATCAGTGTCACGACAAATGGATGTCTTTTTAACATTTTCCATATTTTATATACCTAATCTTCTATATACAACTTTTCCACCCATCCACACCCACATTTCTATGTGATTCTTTTCTACTAATCCAACAAAAATAAAGAATAAAAACAAAACAAACGTGAAAAGATAGGTGAGAAACATATTTAAGATGACTATAAGAAAACATTTTAAAAAATGATTAGAGTACACCATATTATGAAACTTGGAAAATATATAGGAAATGGAAACTTAATTAAATTGCATTCAAAGAGTAAAATGATACTTATAATACAAGTTAGTGAGGACACTTAGTACTATGGTTTAACACCTATCATAGCACAACTTACAACTAATTTTCAACTATCCTAACAAACTAAAAAATTTCAACTATGCTTCCAATGTTGTTTTTTGGTTCACAGGATATCCCTCAATGGTTATTTGCATCTGAAGCAACTATTCTATCTTGTAACACCCTCCCACAAGTTGATGACGTGTATATGTCAAACATCATCAACTTGGATATGAAAATGTTAAAGGGCTAAGGGATTGAATGTTTAGTAGAAGTATTTGCCAATTTCTCTTTGGAAGAATATGGTCAAAACTTCAATAATATAGTAAGCATCTTCTATCTTATAGTGTGATAGTTGATTTCCAAATGCTTTAGTCTTTCATGAAAGACTTGGTTTGCTCCAATGTGAAAATGCTAAAGGGCTAAGGGATTGAATGTTTAGTAGAAGTATTTGCCAATTTCTCTTTGGAAGAATATGGTCAAAACTTCAATAATATAGTAAGCATCTTCTATCTTATAGTGTGATAGTTGATTTCCAAATGCTTTAGTCTTTCATGAAAGACTTGGTTTGCTCCAATGTGGAGGGAAGTTTGGTTATCATAGTAAAGAATAAGTTTTTAGTGCATCTAACTCTTCAGTATTTGAAACAATAAAGTATTCATCGAAGCTCATAATTTGTAGCGCCTAGTACCTTATACTTAGCTTCTCTTGAAGATCTTGATATAAATAATTGTTTCTTAGTCTTCCATGAGATAAGTTACCTTCTTAAGCATAAGAATTATCCTAAAATAGATCGTCTACAGCCTATATTGTGAGTGCAATATCCAATCTTAAGTATTTTGAATGATGTCAAAACTAGGTAATATGTAGTATTTTTGCATTGGACCTTATCTTTCTATGTCTAGGTTGCATTCTCATCTAAGGACACTTATAGAACATGGCAAAAACATTTGGACCAGTTAAAAATGTCAAAAATATCAATTTTCATGAAAAATCTTGTTTGGAGTCGACTCATTCGTGTTAGGAGTCGACTCCCTCTAAAGCAAAATGAAAAGAAAAGTTTTTGTCAAGGATGGGTCGACTCCTAGGCCTTTCGATTCGATACAAACCACGAAGGAGTCGACTCCCACAAACTATGTGTTAACTCATACAAATGAAAAAATTCTCAAACACTTTATGTCCATTTGGAGTCGACTCCCAGGTAACATGGGTGGACTCCCTTGCCCTTATGAGTCAACTCCCTCATGAATGGGTCGACATATACTGATGCAAATTTTCATCAATTTTATTTTGGCTTCTTGGAGTCGACTCTCTTGCCCTTATGAGTCAACTCGGTGGGAGAACTGACTTTTTATTTTTGCAAGCAAAATGTTGCGGTGAGCAAGAGTCGCCACCGACTTTTATTTTATCCAATATCTTGGAAGGGCAAAAAGAACAGAAAAAGACCCTTTAAGAAAAACGGGCTCGGGGGGTAGATTATGAAAAGGGAAGGTGTAAGCACCCTTTTCATCCGTAGTTGTCTACGGGCTTTTAATTTGCTTGGCTCGTGTTTGTTTGTTTGTTTTGAAAAGAAGTTTAAGGACTTTAGCTTAAAAGCGTAGCCTTAGTCTTTGAAAAGAGAGGTGCGAAAAGCTTTTTAATTGAGCTAAGCATAATAAGAACACTACCCTAAGTTAGTCTTTTTCTATGCTTTTTACTCTTCTAAGAGAGATAGGGCTATCCTTACCATTTGGGGTAGGTAGTCCTATTGATTGGATGTGTGGGACAATCGAAGGGTCATCGGAGGTCGTTGAAGGCAACAAGTAGAGGTACCTTTAGAAAATTCGAAGGGAAAATCATCGTTTCGTAGGCAACCAATCGAGGGACTAGATCATATATTCGTAGGCAACATCGAGGGTCATCGAGGGACTTATGATCTTTGCGATGATTTTTAATCGTCGGGACTTTTTCTAATGGGTACCTCTATATTCGAGGGACACGACCTTATGTTCAAAGGCAACCAAAAGGGGCGTACCCTAGAGGTGAGTGAGTGCGAGTGTGTTAGATTCGAGTATTTTATCTTAGATTAGTGAGCTAACGATTGAAATTTGAAATCTTTTCACTCCCTAAATTACTAACACACACAGATATATATTGCAGGAAAGTAAAGACGGAAACATAAAATCCTAACTATTAAAGGGCTTCGGGGAGGGGGATTACAATAAAATCGGGGATGTGCGGAAAGAATAAATCCTAAGTCAATCTATTACAACAAAAACTCGCAACCTATACATTGTTTCTAGAAATAAAAATAATAAATAACTGTGCAAAAGAAACAAAGATTGAATCGTAAAGTCGAGAAACAGATGAGGTAGGGGTACAATATTAGACAAAGCAAGCGAATATCCATAATCCATAAGAAAGTCCAAAGACTCAAGTGTACCTCATAATCAAAATAAAATGTTAGTATGAAAGCTTAAAATAATGATGAGAAATGGAACAATAAATATGAAAGAAATAAAAATAATAATAGAGGAAAATCTGAAATATAAACCAAAAAATTAAAGTTAAATAACATATTTTTGTGTTTTGAGAATAAAATAAAATTAACATAGACCTTTTTTGTATTTTATATATCATAGCATTTTTTGGTATTTTTGGATTAAAACAATTAATAACCAACTAAAATAAAATAAATAAATAATAAAAAAACGATGATTAAGGGTTGTGTTCATATGAGTTATTAGGCCCAGGAAAATACTACAACCAATCTATAATACCGGTTGGGCCTTACACAAAACCGGCCCAGCACACAACAACAAAGAAACCTAAAGCGAACCGCCCCCTTCTTCACGTTCTCAACCTCTTCCTCACCTTCCATGGTTTTTTTCTTCAACATTAGTTTCAGAATTTTTCAGGTTTTCAATTCTTTAAATCCAAAATCACAATTAATACAAGCTCTTCCAATCCAACAATCACACAAAATCGAAGGCACAGAAGCGAATCATAAAAACAAAAAAAAAGGATTACCGGTTGTCGGAGGTGGGGATGATGATTCTGATATGAAGTTGTGCGTCCGAATTGCGAGATCGAAGTGAATCGATTGTTGAATGATGTGTTTCAGATTGCAATTGGTTGAAGCTTCGAGCTGTGTACGTTAAGACTGTTGACTGTGGTCGCGGCTGAGGTCTTCGACGCGCCGCTGGATGGGATGAAGTCGAAGTGGTGATGGGTCGATGATGCGCAATTGATGAAGACTGGAGACGGCATTGGTGTTCACTATCGAGAGCCAATCTCCTTCTTCTTTTTTTCTAACTCGTCCTTCTTCTTTTCTGCATAACAAAAAAACAACAGCAAAAACTATTTTCTGAGTTTTAATTTGTATTTCTCACACCTTCTTCATTTTTCTGCAACAAACAAAGACAAGCAGCATGGTTACAGTGGTTAAAAACATGGAAATGCACCAAGCGGGGATTGAACCTATGACCTTTTCTTTGCAAGCCTTACTTCCTAACCAACTGAGCTATGTTATTTATTCGAAATAAAAAGCCAATTGAAAGTGTATGAAGCATCGGCCAGCATTTTCTATTTATTAAAATATAAGCAATTTAAGAATAAACTACTATATTTTTAAAATAGACTTTAAATCGAACATTTATAAAATTCAGGATGTCAATGTAAATGAATCCAAGATTTTATAAAAATCCAATTTTGAAAATAATTTCAAATTTTTCTTTAAAAAGTGTGGGCAAATTTTGGGGTATGACAGCGGCCCCTGTTCAATATTCTTAAACCTGAAGGTGTAGATTGGCTTGTGTGCCTGTCGGAATCTGAAGGTGGAAGAGGATTGAACACTAGAATACCAAGAAATTTGTCCTTGCTGATGTAGGGAACTTTTCTGGAGATGGGCTTAAAGATGCCATCAGTTGATGTATTGACGTGTGTTAGAATGAGTCGTACGTTAGACTGTATATATGGTTTCAGAATTAAATTGTTGGCTCGATTGCCCTGAGCGTCGGGATCATATAAGTGAGTTGATTGAGATGGGCTTAAAAGATGCCATCTGGATGTTAGGAGTATGAAGTGGGCTTAAAGATGCCACCTAACTTGATAGGTTGAAAGTCAGAATGAGTCGTACGTTGGACTGTATCTGAAAGGATATACTTAGGATGAGTCGTACGTTAGGCTGAATCCACTGTATTGATGAATGTCAAAGTAAGCCATATGTTAGGCTGTACTTCAGGACGAGTCATACGTTAGACTAGGTCCAATTGCATCGATAGATGTCTGGATAAGTCGTATATTAGGCTGAAGGACAGGTCGTACGTTAAACCGGGTCTGATTGCATCGATAGATGTCTGGAGAGCCGTACGTTAGGCTATAGGATGGGTCGTGCATTAGACCGGATCCAGTTTGCATTGATAAATGTCAGGATAAGTAAGCCGTATGTTAGGCTATACTTTAGGACGAGTCATACGTTAGACTGGGTCCGATTGCATTGATAAATGTTTGGATAAGTCGTACGTTAGGCTATAGGATAGGTCGTACGTTAGACCAGGTCCCCTGTGTTAATAATTGTCAGAATACACCGTACGTCAGGTTGTATCCTAGGATGAATCGTACGCTAGACTAAATCCTTTGTATTGAGAAGTACCAGAGTAGGCCGTACGTTAGGCTGCATCTGAGCTTAGTATGTTGAGAAGTGTCTGTTGGAGATGGGCTTAAAGATGCCATCAACAGAAAATATGAATTGGGCTTAAAGATGCCACCTAACTTGTTAGATTGATTTGAATGTCGATCGTCTCAGTACCTTGTATAGTAATTGATTTAGATCTCTGGATATCGATTGTCTCAGCACCTTGTGGGGTAACCAATTTAGATCTTGTAATGTCGATCGTCTCAGCACCTTGTGGGGTAACCAATTTAGATCTTGTAATGTCGATCGTCTCGGCACCTTGTGGGGTAACCAATTTAGATCTTGTAATGTTGATCGTCTCAGCACCTTGTGGGGTAACCAATTTAGATCTTGTAATGTCGATCGTCTAAGCACCTTGTGGGGTAACCAATTTAGATCTTGTAATGTCGATCGTCTCAGCACCTTATGGGGTAACCAATTTAGATCTTAGAACGATCGTCTCCACCATTTGTATTGATGAATTTAGATCTTGAATTGTTGATTTTGTTTATCTGTTTGTACCTGTATTCTGAAAAAGGTAAAGTTAGTCTTTATGCAATGTCATGATGCATGTATTATATGACGAGTCTCTCAAAATAAATGAGAAACTTGTATGTTTATTATGAAGTAATGTATGCAATGTATGAATATGTTTATGCTATCTGGAGTATATTAGTGATTTTTCTTGATTGAGAAAATAAATCTCTATCTCATTGTGATTTTGATGTCTGATCTTGTTTTGAAGATGCTCAGCTGGGGATTTATGATTTCTGCTTGGGAGTGAGAGCAATTTGAATGATTGATCTTGATGTACCTTGACTGGGGATAGGAGAGTAGAATAACCTTGTTTAGAGAAAACAGAAGTATCGGAGAACCGGCAGTGTTGAAGATGTAAACTTCGTTGAGGAACTAAGTATCTGTCGGGAAGAGAACATTGGAGATATCTTCTTGAGGATTACTTTATGGGGATATGATCCTTGTGAGCTTGGCACTATAGGAAACCATGGATGCCTTGAATATTGCCCCCAGTGATTATAGCACTTGCCATTCCAGGACTCGTATTGATTGAGGCACCAATGAGTATTGATCGAATTGTTGAACATGCCTTGCATAGCTTTGCCCCATCTATTAGGGAATTTGAAGAGATTCGCCTCGTGAGGACCTTATGAGGTGTTTTACTATGGGTGACATGCCCCTAGTACTTAGTATGATGGCCCTGACTGATCGGGAAGTAGCTTCAGACCCACTTGTGTGCATACCCCGTGATTGTCTCGCATTCTTGAGAGATTCTCGGAATCTTGAACTGATAGCCTCAGATTGATTGGCATTCTCTGAGAGATTCTCGGAATCTTGACCTGATTGCTCCAGATCGATCAGATAAACCATACCATGCCCCCTTGTATAAGTAGGAGACATTGGTTCTTGAAGTGATTTTGTCTGTCGAGATAACTGTTAGTCATTAGTCATACCCTGTATAGATTTTTCCTGTTGCTAACATTTGATATTATGTAGCAGAATATGTTTAGTAATGAATTCATGAGATGCAATGCATATGTTTGTCTTGTTTTTTTTTAAAACATTAAAACAGGAGATTTAAAAGCGTGATATTTATAAAACCGTGATGTTTGTAAAAAACGAAATATCAACTCAGCATTTATAGCAAACCTTAAGGAGTCAGGATACCTTTTTGGTGACAGTATGCTTTCGAACTAACCATGCTTAAGTTAGGACTTTCAAGGGTTGTAACGTGGCTTGGTTCAAGGTTTAAGAAACAAAGGATAATGGCTCAAAGTTTATTTGTACCCATCCCGCTCTTCGTGATGTTCTTCGATCCTATGCTCAGTTAACTTTTCATTTAAGTTCTAGCAGAGCTTGAAGTCATACCACTGACATTTGATGATGGTTAAGGCATTGGAAGTTTATTTGGACAGGCAGTCATCCTTTTTTGTACTATTTTCTTTTTGTAATTGATCGCGACTTTACGTGTCTATTAAACTTATGACTACAAGTGCACAGTCGTGTCGTGTAGTTTTAAAAGATATCAAATCCACAGATACTATGAATAGATCTAACGTTATCTAAGGTTACTATGTAAAGCTAAGGCTACTAATATTTTGATTGTTTCTAAAGGAATGTGATTGTGAATACTAAGAAATATAATAATAGACGGATATCAGTATGTATTTCGTTTAACTTTAGGTGATCCGAAGGTCCATTGGCTAATGCATAATTCGATTAAAAATCTTTATTAATTCAATTGATTAAAAGTCCTCCTCTCAAACTTTTGCTCTGTTGATTTAGACTACTATCCTAACTCGTAATGTACGCTTTCGCCATCCCATTAGATTTTAGAAAAGCTTTTTGGAAACAACGTAATTAATAAAATGCTTGTTTTATGAAGTTGTTATCTATTTAAATCTCCTAATCTCAAACTTTCGCCATCCCGCGCGGGTGTAAAAACATTTTTTGAAAATAAATAAGTTCTAATTAGTTTTAATACGCTTTCGCCATCCTTAAAACTAATGTCATATGTCTACTATCCAGTTAAAGATCTCAAACTTTCGCTCTATTGATTTTAACCTTTGACCGTCTTAACCCCTCAAACTTTCGCTCTATTGGTTTTAAGACTTACTAATTAAATTAGACATACAAACCAAAAACTAGTGATATTTAATAAAATATAATTAAGCCAATTTATTTCGGATCCCACGGTTAACTTACTTTACATACCGATATCTTAGTTAATTAGCCAGACATATTAAAACGATTAAGCATGCATAAATTAATTTAGTTTATAATAAAAGGCATGTTAAATGGCATACAATATCTCATGCAATAACAATAATAAATAAAGCGGTAAATGATAAACCTGAAATAAAATAAAGCTGAATTGAATTGAATCTTAAAGTATCGAACTTCCACCACAGGTTGGCTGGATCGTTCTTCGGAAATAAACTTGCAGAAATTTAAAACAAGGAAATAAAAAGGATAAATCTAACGTAAGGCTAGATTTATAAAAGGTTCACAACAATTTCCGGTGTAGAAATTGCTGTGAGAAAATAAAACGGTTTAATTGAAAGCAGGAAAGAAAACAGCGGTCGCGGAATAATTTCGGCAACACTTCGTTAGCAGAAAATCGGACTGTTTGAAGTGAAGTAGCAGCCTCTATTTATAGCTGAGGGTCTGCAGCTGGAACGCGTGAAATGAGGGACGTTTCTTGACTGGGACTTGGAGACGTGCGTCTCCACTTTTTGAGGGGACTACTTTGAACGACCTGAGACGTGCGTCTCAAGTGGAGAGGATTTAGGAGGATTGGAGACGTGCGTCTCCTCTTGGTGACGTGGCATAGAGTTGTTGAAGACGTGCGTCTCCTCTTGCTGGATTGAGTTGGGCCACGTGGAGATTTGTTTCTTCGTGGGCTGGACTTGTACTTTGCACATTTGGGCCTTATTTGCACCCCTTTTTCACTTCAGCACCCCTTTTTCATCTTTTAGGCACAAATAGTGGTCATTTTAGCTCCATTTCTTCTCCTTTTCACAAATAGTCTCAATAAGAGTGTAAAACCTGAAACAAAGCAAATACTCGCATAATATCATAATCTACTATCAAGCCTTTACTAAGACATTGCCCAAACACCCCAAATTGCCCTTAAGTCATTTTTCTTTTGCACTGCCAATTGGATAAAAACGTAATCAACTAAATATGTTGTTCTAAGTTCCTACTTTTATCACCCAAATCAACAAGTGCTCAATTCTAATTGGTCCAAGGTTTACTTTCTATTTTCCCTCCAACAAAAGCATCCGACTCCTCCTACTTCTTCAAACATTGTCAACATTTCTCTCTCATTGCCCTTTCCTTCTCTACACAACTCCTTAGTTGAAGAACAGACCCGGGTAAGACCTTTCTCCCTCCTTTGTCTGCTTTCTTTTCTTCGACGTGCTGTGTTGTCTTCCAGATTTTGGGTGAAGTTTTCTTCTTACCTTTTTTTCTTTGTATCTTTTTGTTGGCTTTTCATTCTTTGTATTTTATGGTTTCTATAGTAAATGCAAATTGTTTCCTTTTTTTCTCCGTCTGTTGGAGTGTATTTTCAGTAGGTTGCCTTAAAGACTTTGTATCTTCTTTTCTTTGTATCTTTTTGTTGATGTATCATACTTTCTATGATTTATGTTATCCTTCTAACTGTGCCGGTTATACAGTCTCTTTAGCTCTCTCTTGCTAAACTATTTTCTTTTCTGTTTTGTTTATTAATATTTTCAGTCATGAAATAGATTAGTTTCATGCATTTTAGTGAAGTTTTCTTTGTATCTTCTTTGCTTTGTATCTTATTTTCTTTGTATCTTTTTGTTGGCTTTTCATTCTTTGTCTTTTCTGCTTTCTATGATAAGTGCAAAATGTTTGAGTTTTTTCTTCGTCTGTTGGAGTGTGTTTTCATTAGGTTGCCTTAAAGACCCAACCTTTCGTGTTATTTTTTAACTATGACTTTGTTATTTACATTTTTGTTGATGTATCATACATTCCTTGGTCGTTTTATTCAAAATTTACCGGTTATACAGGCTCTTCTGCTCTCTCTAAGTATAGTACCTGCTTTTCTTTTTTGCTTATTTATATTATCAGTCATTTTCTGGTTTGATTTTCTGGTTTGCTATAGATTACTTTCATGCATTTGCTATTGTTTCTACACTATCACTCAACCATTTTCTGTACTACAATTTACAGTTTCAGATACGCGCACGATGTCTAGGGCTCCCATTCTCATTAAGGAGCTGGTCCAAGGGAACCAGGTGTGGAAAATGCACATCAGGGTCGTTGACCTGTGGGTTGTTACAGAAAAAACAGGGTATCAACACCTAGAGTGTGTTCTACAAGATGGAACGGTATGGCTTTTATCATTACAGTTTTTATGATTTATGTTATCCTGCTGATTATTTCTCCTCAAATTCACAGGGTGACCAAATCCATGTGACCACTAGCCGTTGGGATTTTAAAGATTGGATAGAGCAGATCAAAGAGCACGAAACTTATTATTTGTATAATGGGGAGCCTGTGGCTAATGATGGCCCTTTGAAAGTATGTTCGAACCCTCTCAAGATTCTTTTTAATGGAGGCACTACTCTCACCAAGGTGGACATGCCGGACATCCCACCACACAAATTCAACTTCCATGCCATTGAAAACTTTCTCAATGGACATTTCAAGCCTGATATGCTCTATGGTTAGTTATTTCGTGTTGTTTTTGTTGTTTATCATGAATGAGTTTTTTTTTTTGAATAACATAATGACTCACCGTTCTTTGAAATAGATGTTATTGGTGTCTTGCAAGATGTTGTTAAGACACAAATGGGGGGTGGGGGTAAGAAGTCCTGTACCAATATCACATTACGTGACGTTGTGGGAAATGCCATTGAAGTTGCTTTATGGGGTGATTTTAGCAAACAATTCATGGACTACAAGACTCTTGGCAAACATGTTGGTCCCACAATTATCATTTTGACTCATGCTTGGTGTAAGCCCAATACAGGTCTGTAATGTGATTTTTTATTATCCCAC
Source organism: Vicia villosa (assembly GCF_029867415.1). Taxonomy (NCBI): domain Eukaryota; kingdom Viridiplantae; phylum Streptophyta; class Magnoliopsida; order Fabales; family Fabaceae; genus Vicia; species Vicia villosa. The sequence continues at coordinate 68,185,497 of NC_081183.1, read as the reverse complement.
AAATAACTATTTTATCCTATTTTGTCTACTACCACTTAACACTACAACCTGCTTTAAATAATTGGTGCAGTATCTGGATTACCAAGTCTATCTAATGCTTGGAATGGCTCGAAACTCCTGATTAACTTAGACCATCCACAAGTGGAAACCTTCAAAACCAGGTTTAACAATGTGCTTTATAAAGTATCATATCAATTAAAATTCTCATTTCAATTCAATTTCTGATTATATCCCTGTTCTTTATATAATACAGTTTTGGAGCAGCTGATTTGTCAAATGCATCCAACCTTTCTCTATCACTAACTTGTGATTCATCCATTCAATCCACAAACCAGAATTGGACTAGCCGTAATGAGGTCAGGACTATCCGTGACATTTATGAAGGAGAAAAGGTATTTCTTTGTTTATGTTGTTGTTGTTTGAGTTCTAACTATTATTCAACATTTTAGTATTCATTGTTTGACACTTTGGAGTTACTTATTTTAGGATTGTTTTGCAACTACTATTGGAACTACCAAACGATTCAAGGCTTCAAGGTTTGGATGGTTTTTTGAGAGCTGCCCAGGATGTAAGATTTCTATCAAGTCCGATGGAGGGAAAGTTGAGTGCCACTGTGGAGTTAAAGATGTTGAACCAATTACTAAGTGAGCCCTTTTTTTAAACTAACTTTTTTGGTTTTCAAAAACATCATATTTTAGACCAAGCTGTAAAATCTTTTTTTATTTTCATTGACAGATTCAAAATAGAAGTTGAAGTTGAATATGATGGCTTTAATGGAACCTTTGTCTTTTGGGATAAGGATTGTGTCCCATATACTAAACTGTCTGCTAAAGAGTTAAGAAAGCTCATGATAGCGGTGAGTCATTGTTTTTGTATTATAAATGCTTAATTATAAAGCTCACTACGTATGGCATATTTATCAAACCTCATGGTGTTCTTGATTGCATAGAATGGAGAAGACAACCCAAAAATATGGCCGGCTCAAGTTGACAATTTGTTGAATAAGGAAATGGCGTTCCGTATCAAATTTCAATCATCTTACAAACAGTATTCAATTGTGACAATTCTTAATGAGGATAATGTTTACAACAAACTTAAGGGATACCTAACCCCGGATGAGGAGGTAAATACATGTTTCTTTTTATGTAAGCAGTTTTTTTTTGTTGTTCTTTTATATGTGATTCTGATTTAAACTTTGTTTGCAGCATACATCAAATGCTCCTGTTTTGGAGATCTCCAATTCTGATCCAAATCATGAGCCAACTGAACCTATTGTAAGGGACTAATGCATACTGTCTTATTTACACTTTGTGTACTTTTACTTCCATTTACTAAAATCAATTTCATCCTTAGATGACACTATCTGCTCAAGCTTCGATATCTCCTCAACCTTCGTCTGCAAGCTCCGGCATCACACCTGCCAAGAGGGGAGCTATTTCAACATCAGTTAATGAGTTGATTGATGCTGAAGATCTGACTCCTAAACAATCTGCTACTAAGGCTAAGACTGCAAGAAAGATCAAGCATATCAAGAAGGAGTAAACTTGAGTTTTAAATTCAAAAGTGGATGAGGATTGCTGCATTGTTATTTCACACTGTATTAGTACTGCTTTCATATGCCATTTTTTGTATTCTACCTCTTTTATGGGTGTAACTATGCTTTATATTGCATGATGATCCAAAGTAAGCCACTAAACATTTGGTCTTAGTATTTTGTAATGCTTCTATTTTGAAATGACTCTATTTTGTAATGACTCTATTTGGTAATGACTATATTTTGATGGCATTTTATATAGCTTTGGTACCTCCAGTTTATATAGGTTTAATCCACTTGCATTTTATATTGCTTTTAATGATATGGAGGGTATTATATAGGTGTAACCTCACCAGTATGAATGATGGTTGGGATTTAGAATTCTTTGTGTATGCCATATAAAACACATGAATCTATTGATGGCATTTTATATGGCTTTTGTACATGACTGCTATATAGGTTTAATCCACTTGCATTCTATATGGCTTTTCATGTGATGGAGGGTATTATATAGGTGTAACCTCACGACTTTGATCTTCAGGCTGGGCTTTTGAATGAATTGTGTATGCCATACAAAATGCTATCCATGCACACGCCATCACATGAAATGGGTTTGTGGTATTTCAAATATTTTTTGTTAATAGCTCCTTTTCTGTAAAGCTCCTTTTGTAGTGGTATACCATAATTTAAATAAACATTTGCAATGGAATATACAGATTCTGTACTAACACAATTTCAAACTAGATTGTCCAAAACAACAAAAGCTCTATTTTTAATGTGTTAAGTTTACACAGCAGTTACAGCATTGCCATTGGAAGAGTTCTTGATATCTTTTACATTGGGAACCTCACATTGGACAACTTGCAGCAGAGCCCTTCCATTTAATTTCGTACTTTTTAAGGAGTGCCTGTCCCTTTATACCCTTGCAAATCGGATCATAGGAAATCATTCAACAACTTTCTGCAGCATTGGATAAAGTAAGTCATACACAATGTCAACTCATCATTAAATGCTTCATGCTTTTTCAAATAACTTGCTTAGTTGTACCAAGTATATCATCTAAAAGCAGAAATTACTTCTACCATTTTACACGGTACAGGTACAACAATTTTGTACTTTTTGGTGTAACATCACATTATTTAATATTTTATTCATTGTTTTATACAATGTGGCAGAAACACTGTAGACGGTTCAATGCACAACATATATGTCTTTTCTGATGCTTGGAAACCTGGGATTTATATGAACCACTTTAGCCATTTGAATGTAATCACACCACATTGTTGTAAACTGACATTTGAGTGTAATCACACCACATGGTTAGAAACGGACTAATTATTTGAAAAGTTTAAACTACAGACTACTAGCATAGTAATTAAAATAATATTAATTTCAAACACATTTTGGATTCAAATTTTTAGAGGGAAAATATTATTTTGGTGCGTTTTTCACTTTAGTAAGGTTATGGCTCTTAAAAAATAACAAGTCCACATGCTGACTTTTTCCCTAACAAAAATGCCTTTGATATATTAAAACATGAACCTATGCAGCAAGTTGAACATTGCAGTCAAGAAACAAAGAGCATAGAAATTCAAGGTTCTCCTTTTAATATTTATTGCATTCAGTTCTAATCACTACATTACTATTATATCTACAGGGAGGTTGGTATCATTAGTATCTACAGGGAGGTTAGTTATTGCATTCAATTGTTTTGTTTATCTCATTTGTATTGTCTTAGATTGATAATCAATTTGTTATTGGCCTACTACTTATTTTTTACAGAAAGATATATGTGTTATGTACATGTTTTCTATTTTATTATGTCTGGCAGATTGTATAGAAATTCACTTTAAGATATGGATAACAATAACCCGCATATGGCTGGAAAGAAAGCAAGGGCACGACGATCGCTTATTATGAAAGAAAATCGTTCAAAACGTCAAAGACAGAATTTAAACCAACATGATTCTATCAATGATACATTCTATTCTCCTAATTGCTTCACAATGAGACAACCTTTGTCAGAAATCACTCCCTCGGCTAGGAATCAGAAGACTATCGCGCAGATTGTCGAAGAAGGGAGAGTGCTGAGTGCGTGTATGCAGAATTCTGAACCGAGCATAACCAGACATGTGTTTCGAAATAACATGAAGTCATCCCATTTAGATTCCTTAGGAACAAATTTAATGTCTAGGTTTTCTACTGAATGTACAACGGAGAATGGTCATCCAACTACAATTGAGAATGCCCAACATGGGCTGATTTTTTCAACCAACCAGTTCTATGATCCTGGAAGTTCTTCCGAGAATCCCATGTAAGGTTCATATGACCAAACATGCATGCCATTAGAGATATTCAAATTAGTGTTTATTTAACTTTATTGACTTCCATATTATGTCAACAATTTGGATAACAGAAATACAGAAAAGAAAAAACCTGTTCGTGGCAGGCCTAAGAAGCAGCTGGGAGTACCAAGTCTTGCCATGAATTTGAATAGTAACCCCCCTAAAGAAGCTGTCAACATATCGGTAGCACAACAGCCAACGAGGTACAAGTTTTAGTTTCATATATGCATTGTCTTCAATGTTTATCTTAATTATAATATTTGTTTGGTAACTCACGAGCTTCATGATTATGCATGTATTCAACCATTTCCATGCATGCATATGAACAACTAGCAGTGTTAGCAGTAGAAAAAACAATCGTCGTCAAGAAATGCCAATCAAACAGACACATCATGAGAGGGTTCGAGCATCGCCTGTGTCACACACCAAAGGCAAAACACCTGAAATAAAAGAACCAGCATGTCCTGTTTTTACCCCTGCAGTCAACTTGGATTTTAACAGCGGTTCGGACGAAGATAGCGATTACGACCCTTTTGCAAGTGAGTCAATTGCAAAATCATTGGTTCTGTCATCAATATTTCCACCTTATTTAAGATTATATATAAGAAATATATATGAAACATGTTCATATATTTAATATTACACTTTTTATCCATTGATAGCTTATTTATCCGATGAGGACTTCTGTTCCGAACCTGAAGAAAACGAGGCACCTTTTATAATTCACGACAACTACACCCGTTCTTCTGAAGGTATATCATTTTTATGACATTCGCTATTTTACAAATATCATAGTAATTTTTTCCTGTCTATTACTATGTAGCTTATTACGACATAGGGGACCCGCTCATCGAATGTCGTTATTGTAAATCCATGATGTGGTATCAAGAACGGATGAATAAAAGTTCCCATTCTGCTAATCCAAAGTTTATGCTGTGTTGTTGCAATGGGAAAGTTGAAATACCACTACTAAAACAACCTCCAGAAGTTCTTGCAAAATTGTTGTTTGACCATGATAACGTAGTGAGCAGAAAGTTTCAACAACATATTAGAGTTTACAATATGATGTTCGCCTTTACATCGCCAGGTGCAAAGTTGGACAATCGTTTTAACAATGGAGGTGGACCACCAACTTTACGGATACAAGGTCAAACATGCCATCGAATTGGAAGTTTGTTACCTGCTCGAGGAGACACACCCAAATTTGCTCAATTATATATTTATGACACAGAGAATGAGGTTCACAATCGAATGAAGTGTCTTAGGTATAATTTCTACTAACATGCAATCATTTTATTTATAAAACTATACTGAAATTATTATTTATAATACAGCTGGAACATGCTGTAGTCGTTACTCACATGTAATCAACTTATTCTTAATGCTTTTAACCATTTCTTTATGCTTTTTTAACTTAGGACTACCAAGAACATTGATCCAGAAGTTGTACAACAATTATCTACAATGATGTATGAACACAATACTCATGCCAAGAGCTTTAAAATGGCAAAACAATGGTTCAACGAAGCGGATACTCAAAACCTGAAGTTGAGACTCATAGCTGACAGATCCACGGATGGAAGAGTGTATAACCAACCGACGGTGTCTGAAGTTGCTGCCTTAGTTGTTGGTGATATTGACACAGCAGAAATGAGGGATATAATTATGCAATACCAAGGAGGCGGACTTAAGCGGATCAACGAGCTCCATGCAAGTTACATGGCCTTCCAATATCCTTTGATTTTTCCCTATGGTGAGGACGGTTATAGACCAAATATTGCCCATAGAGACTTGCCAATCTATCAGAATAGCTTACGAAATAGGCTGACAATAAGGGAATGGCTATCATATCGCATTCAAACAAGGTTAGCTGAACCTAGGACTTTGTTATCTTCACGAAGGTTATTCCAACAATTTCTTGTCGATGGTTACACGATGTTAGAATCTGAAAAATTAGAATGGATTCGCAAGAATCAACCAAAACTTAGGGTGTCAAGTATAATTCTCTTAATGACGAGGGTGAACAAAGTCAAATTCCAGGTTCAAGCATCGGTAAAAGAGTGGTTTTGCCTTCGTCCTTTGTTGGCGGTCGTAGGTTTATGGATCAACTGTACTATGATGGCATGGCTATTTGTAGTAAGATTGGTTTTCCAGATTTGTTCATCACTTTCACTTGCAATCCTAATTGGCCGGAAATTCATAGAGTTCTTCAACCACTGCATTTGAAACCACAAGATCGTCCGGATGTCGTTTCAAGAATCTTCAAAATCAAGTTTGATCAGTTGCTAGCTGATTTGACAAAAAATGGTGTATTAGGCAAAGTACTCGCATGTGAGTTGTCCGTTAGCACTTGACTGAAACTTCTTTTTAATACTAATGTGGATTAATATGTCATTTTAACTTTTGTATCCTTTTGATCACTAGATATGTACACCATCGAGTTTCAAAAGAGAGGGTTGCCACATGCACATATACTACTATTTCTGCATCCGTCTAACAAGTATCCACGACCAGAAGACATTGACAGGATCATTAGTGCCGAAGTTCCTGATCCCTTGCAACACCCCAGGCTGTACAATTTGGTTAAGTCTCATATGGTTCATGGTCCCTGTGGCTTGGCAAATTAGAGGTCCATTTGCATGAAAGATGGGAAGTGCTCCAAGTATTACCCAAAAAAATTTCAACCTACCACTATAGTTGACCAAGATGGCTATCCAGTTTATAGGAGAAGAAACAATGGAAACACAATTGAAAAAAATGGGATAATCTTTCATAGTGGACATGTTGTACCGCACAACCCAAGTTTGTTGTTAAAGTACGAAGCACACATCAACATGGAATGGTGCAATCAAAGTACTTCTATCAAGTACCTTTTCAAATACATCAACAAAGGTTCAGACAGAATTTCTGCTGTTATACAAGGCCAGTCCAACGATGCAAATTCGGGGAAAAAACCAGCGGAGGATATTTGCATATTCCATACACGGCAGAAAACCAGCGGTAGAGAGAATGTATTTTCACTTGGAGGGAGAACACTCTGTTTACTACAGAGATCACGAGCAAGTTGGTGATGTTCTCCTCAAACCAAGTGTTACCGAATCAATGTTTACAGCTTGGTTTGAGGCAAACAATAGTTTTGAAGAGGCAAGGCTTTTAACTTACGGTGACTTTGTTTCTAAATTTGTTTATCATAAACGGAGTAGGAGTTGGAAGCCAAGGAAAAGAGGGTATACCATTGGTCGTCTTTGTTGGGTGCCTCAATGCTCAGGTGAATTGTTTTATTTAAGAATGATGTTAACTGTTGTTAAAGGGCCATTATGTTACAATGACATCAAGAAAGTTGATGGTGTTCAACATAAGACTTTTAGAAAGGCATGTTTTGCTATGGGTTTCCTTCAAGATGATCGAGAATTTATTGAGGCAATCAAATAGGCACATGTTTGGGGTTCAGGTTTATTCTTACGAAAGTTATTTGTTACTATGCTTTTGTCATCATCCATGAATCGGCCAGCACACGTATGGAGAAAGTCTTGGAAGTATCTATCAGATGGTATTCTTTATGAACAACGGTTGGTGGCAAGAAATCAAGGTATTAATTCTCTATATTATTTTACCCTCAATGCTAACTTTGCTGGATTTCATTATACTATAATATAACTTCTGTGTAAACTTCCAATTTCCCTCTACATAGTTTTTTGTTCTAAAAATTTATACACTGTCATATAATATTCATACTTGTATGTATTAGTATTTGTAGGTAAAAACTCAATTTATATTATATATGGAACAATGCATTGTTACTTGTTGTCTTTGAAACAATTGCCATTCTCAATGCATCTATAGAATAAACATGTTGCTGGTAGTTATTCTTTATAACAACAGATACTTCCAAGTGCATTATGTCCATCAAGTTATCTCAAAACACTGACATATAATATTCATACTGGTATGTATTAGTATTTGTAGGTAAATTCTGAATTTATTTTATATTTTCGGTGCTGCATTGTTTTAACCTGTCTTTGACACAATTGCCATTCTCAATGGTTGTAACTATGAACATGTTGCTGGTAGTTAAGATTTATAACAACAGAGACCTGCACATGCATTATGTCCATCAAGTTAACTTAATTACAGCCTGCTGCAGCTTTATTATTCATACTTTAACTTGAATATTATATGCCATAATCATGTAACTAATATTTTCTCATGGAACAATCCTTAGAATTGACACTTACCGACGAGGAACTTCAACAGCTGACTTTGATGGCTATTGAAACACTATTACAAAATAACAACAAAACATTGAAAGACTATAAGCCAATGCCATATCCGAAAGATTATGTTGTTTCCTTCTCGGGTAATAGGCTTATTTATGATGAGCGTCAATATGATCCTATTGCTCAACAACAACTATTTGCAGGGTTATACGGTTCTCTAACAGGTACAATGGATAACAAATAGCCTCTTATATTATGGTTTACATATAAATACCGAGTCTCGATTTCTTATGTACTAAAATCATGTTTTACTTCATTTTCATTTAGATGAGCAAAGAAGCATTTTTGAAGAGATCATGGAAGCTGTAGAGAAACAAAGAGGCGGCGTGTTCTTTTTATATGGATACGGTGGGACCGGAAAGACTTTTATGTGGAACACTTTATCAGCGGCACTTAGGTCTAAGAAAAAAATTGTCTTGCCTGTTGCATCAAGTGGGATTTCAAGTTTGTTGTTACCAGGTGGAAGAACAGCTCATTCTCAGTTTAAGATTCCAGTCCCTACTTTAGATTCTTCAATTTGCAACATTAACAAAAAAGATGATATTGCTGGGCTTCTCAAAGTGACGGATCTAATAATATGGGATGAGGCTCCTATGGCTAACAAGTATTGTTTTGAGGCACTTGACAAGTCATTGAAAGATATTATGAGTGGATCAACACATGGTCAAGATAAGATTTTTGGAGGTAAGGTTGTTGTTTTTGGTGGTGACTTCAGGCAAATTCTCCCTGTAGTACCAAGAGGTACTAGATCTGACATTATTTATGCAACAATCAATTCTTCATATCTTTGGGATCATTGTAAAGTCCTAAAGCTCACAAAAAACATGTGATTACAAAGTGGTGCAGCTACTTCTACAACTGAAGACATTAGGGCATTTTCTGAATGGATTTTACAAATAGGTGATGGGACAATGTGCGAGCCCAATGACGGTTATGCTGATATTTGTATTCCCGAAGAGTTTTTAATTGCTAATTTTGAAGATCCTATTAAAGCTATAGTAGAGGATACATACCCTGATCTTATTCATAATTATCTTGACTCCAACTATCTTCAAAGTCGTGCAATTTTAGCATCAACAATTGAGGTGGTGGATGATATCAACCAATATATCACAACTCTTATTCCAGGTATTCATACAACATTTTATGTACTAAAATATCGTATTAGAATTGAATGAGTAATATTGTTTATACATTTTACCTAATATGGTATTTTTTAAAAATATCGTAGGGGAGGAGAAGGAATATTTTAGCAGTGATTCAATTGACAAATCTGATGCAAATAACTTTGATGGATACGAGCATGTCACACCCGAGTTCCTTAATGCACTCAAAACATATGGATTGCCAAATCATTCTATTAAGTTGAAAGTTGGTGCGACCATCATGCCAATGCGCAACCTAGACCAATCAGAAGGCTTGTGCAATGGAACACGACTAACAGTGACTAGGCTTGCTAACCACGTCATTGAAGCTAAAATCATTTCTGGTAAAAATGTTGGTAACATCATTTATATTCCAAGAATGTCTTTGTCGCCTTCCCAATCACCATGGCCATTTAAATTGGTGAGAAGACAATTTCCAATCATTGTCTCATTTGCAATGACAATAAACAAGTCTCAAGGACAATCTCTTGACCATGTTGGGTTATATTTACCTAAAGAAGTATTTAGCCATGGTCAATTGTATATGGCTATCTCTAGAGTTAAATAAAAAAAGGGTCTTAGGATTCTTATTCATGACAAAGATAAAGAAGCTTTGACTATTACAACCAATGTGGTGTTCAAGGAAGTATTCCAAAACATTAAATAGGTATCCTCTTTGCTACTTGAATATATACTTGCAATTTAGTTTATAATCCAAAGTCAACCAAAATCTCCCTTTATTGCAAGGTTCTTAATTGGGTGACCAATTCTCTTTGCAGGAGAACAATTCAAGCATATGGTGCTGGTTTTGAAGTTGATATGGTGCTGGTTTTGAAGTTGGATACTTTCACAAATATTTAGTTATTCAATGTAAACAATTGTTTTATAATTCAGATTTAAACAACACTTCAATTTCTACCAAGGTTCATATTCTGTTAACATGTGCTTTGTTACTATTACAACCAGCTATGGAAATATCACAAAAAGTTAGGAAACACCTAAGGGTGAATTTTGGATGCATTTCAACTTAAAAAAACATGGCAGCAGTAGCTTTTGATACCTATTTGCCATGCGGTACTGTATTTAAATAGGTGTTGCATTTTAGAAAATATTGCACACAAGGATACCTTACAACTTTTAATATTGCATACCATACTTAAATATATATATCTATTTAAATTAAGATTTACAGTAAGTCGATATTCATAGCACACAGGTGACTGCAACACTTTTTTAAAACATGAAACAACTAACCAATAAAAATATTGCCTGTAGTATGAATTTCTATACAGATAGCATTCTTTTAGTAAAACAAGACATATGTTATGATAGGAGGCTTGGAGAAGGTTGGAATTACATCTTTTTCACACCCAAGTTCACCATCACATAAACAATTGTAATTATAGAGTTATCAACCTTTGTTATAAACAATTGTTCACCAGCATATAAACAATTGTAACAATACAACCAAGCATAAAGTTGTTTTTTAAGAAATTGCACTAAATATAACTTAACAACGAACAAGATATAAATACACGGAGAACAATAACTTCATTAACTTGGGGAAGCAAATTGCAATCACCCAATATGTAAATCCATTACATTAATTTTCAGTACAACATCAAGACACGTAAACGCGATTACACTCCTTCCTTCAACGGTTCAACAGCCAAACAACCAATGTGTGCGCCTCTCTGTTTATCCTCAAGGACAACTTGTCGCCTCTCTTCAGCCTTCTCTGTCTAGCATACTCATACCATCCAACCCCTATGTATGCCTCCTCCTGTGTATTTCTTGACGCGCATCGTAGATCTGCTTGGTACACAATCCCCATATCTGCATCGAAAAGATCCATTTGCGTGGGAAAGGTGGTTAAGAACCTGCAAACCTCTCGCGGAAATACCTGAACAAATATTAAATTCATTAAATCATCATACAGAATCCGGGAAGATGTTTTGTTAGTCATTATAATCCAAAGTAACTCTTACAAGTACATTACTCCGCGCTTTTCGACCGGATGTAATTGTTTTTGTCCATGAAATTGTATCGTCTTCGTGGGAAAAACTCAAATTTGAATCCATGCTTCCAGAACTGCACAACAGTTACGATAATCAATGACAACCTATAAAAAATTTCCACTTCATGGTTTACTATGACGAAACAATGTCAAGTAGTCGGCCTGGACATTTATGCTTACCATACATGGGAAATAACTGCAGGCAAGTAACTAATTCATACACATAGCAGATTATCACTACACACGAAAATAAGAGAAACGCAAAACATATTGAATCGTATGAATTCTGGAAAACCAATTGTTTACATTGAATAACCAATTGCTTCAACCTAGAGTCAGTTGCAGTCATTGAATAACCAATTGCTTCAACCTAGAGTCAGTTGCAGTATATCAGTTGCAAAAAATTCATCGATTGCACCATATCAGTTGCAGCTTAGAAAACTTCTAAACTTCTTTGCAATCTAAAATTTAAGGCGTGTGTGATGATGCTCAGAAATACGATCTTCTTCCCAAAAATCAATTTTTCAAGAGTATTAGGTCAACAAAGAATTGATCAGAAACCGTGAAATTTTACCCAAAACACAACTTATCAATCCTAGACGTCATTGAACATTAGGTAAAACAACAATTTTCAGTTCCTAATGGATCTGAATAACTTACCTGAACTCCGACGAAACATCTGAAGGTGGCTCCCCAAGGGCTTCCATTTTCAAATCGCGAAATTGATACACGGATTAATCATTTGCAGCATTGACAAACCCCTTTTATTTCTGGTGGACAATCTTACCCTTTTTGCTTTTGGCCCATGTCAATTACAGTATTTTTATATTTGGGCCCATGTAGCAAGGTTTAAAAAATATACCTATCTTACAAAATACTATTTTCTAAATTTCTTATGAAACAAAGTATTTTTTTAATATATATTTTTTTAACCTTTTTATATTGCATTTAGGTCAAACTACGTTACTACGCATTTTTTCTTATCGTTGATAGAGTACTACACCACAAAAATATGCACCCGTGCGACAGCACGGGTCTCCGACTAGTTAAGTTTAAAATGACATATTTTTAAGTGTTTTTAAATACTTTATATATTGTTTTTTCATTGATTTTTCAAACTTAATCATTTGTAAATATTTTTGTGATCAAACCCTAATCATTTAGGGTGTTAATTAAGTATAATCTTTGTGTTTATCTTAATTAATTTGATTTCTTTCAAAATTTCAAACCGTTTCAAAACAAACGATCACAGTTTTTCAAAAACGATAAACCTTTTCTTTTTTTTTGGTTTTCTTTTCAAAAGAAACTATTGATTAAATCTTTTGGATTGATCAATTGATTTTCAAACATGGGCCTCTCGAATATTAGAGAGTATAAGTCCCTTTCCTTTTCTTTGTACAGTTTTTCTTTAAACAGAAAACTTCTTTCAAAACAAATCTTCAAACTGTTTTCAAAACGACAAACTTTGCAAATCAATTAACCATGTTTTATAAAATAAACAGGGGCATCCACATAGGTATAAGTCCCATTCCTGTACATGAAATTAGGTATTTCATTGTACACACACCTTTTTGTATATATCTCGTTCAATTGTTTTTTTTAACTTCGAACAACAAATCAAAAAATGAAGGTTTTCTTTAATCTTCCCAAAAATACCATGGGCCTCCATGTAGGTATAAGTCCCGAGCCCCTTTTGTAAATACTTGTTTACATAGCTTTTGAATAACTCAAGTGGGTCTCTCCCCGAGTATAAGTCCCGAGCCCCCGTGTTTACAAACGGATCATACTTACAGGTATATTTTCCTTCATAAACTCCATTGTATGCACACACCTTGTCATATATATGTGCTTGTTCATACTTGTTCATATTTGTTCATGTACTTGTTCATATTTGTTCGTACTTGTTCATATTTGTGATTGTGTTATATATATGCTTGTTCAACTTAGGTACAACACTAGGTACCCCATAGCCTCCTATTGGGCTTCGTGCAAAGAATCTCCCTAGTTTAGGTTAGGACATAGAGTATGGTTTCCCGGTGAAATCGCTCTAAGAGCTCAAACCAACTATACCATGCCTCCTCTTGGGCTTCGTACAAACGACTTGTCCCTCCCATAGCCTCCTCTTGGGCTTACAATGCAAGACCCTCGATTGTCCCTCCCATAGCCTCCTATTGGGCTTACAATGCAAGGACCCTCGGATAGCCTCCTCTTGGGCTTCGCACAAGGACCACGGGCTTCTTATAAGCATTCCCAATATCCAAATCAAATACCCTAGGAGATTAGACATTTATCATCTCTATGATAGGAGTATCTCTTCTATATCATCATAAACAATCAATCAATCAATCAATCAACTTAACTTTTTTGCCACAGGCTGCTAATCAATCAACCTTTTTGCCACCATACTGGCTGATTAATCAAAGTTTTTGTCACAAGGCTGACTTCATTGAAGCTTTTGCCACAAGGCTGGCTGATTAATCAAAACTTTTTGTCACAAGGCTGACTTCATTGAAAGTTTTTGCCACAAGGCTGGCTAGAAAAACATCTTTATCATTCTAAGCACCATAAGTGGCATGGCCCAGGGCTTATAATGAAAAGATTTTCAAACAAAAACAAACGGATGTATGTGATGATATAGATTAGATACATCGAACATTTAGATGACATTTGTCTCTTATCCTTTGCTTCCACTAGCATAAGTGGGAACTACGATGCTCTGACTTTCTCAACATCCCTTTGAGAATACGTAGGCACAAGGTCGTATCCTTGGCGAGCAAAAACTTCTCCCTCAACCATTCAAACCTTAGCACCCGTAGACCCCGAGCTACAAATGCTCTGATTCCCTCTAAGGGATATGTATGCAGAGGATCGCGATGATCTTTGCGAGCATAATCAAACAAACACCCTAGGGTCCCACCTATCTCACAAGAACCTCTCCATAACATAGAATGAAACAAACACAACAAAGAAGCCTATAGAGTACTATAGATACGTTGGGGTGCTAATACCTTCCCTTCGTATAACCAACCCTCTTACCCAAGATCTCTCCCCCACTTTTCAGGTTATTGCAACTTTTTTCCTTTTCCTACTTTGGAAACAATAAAAAGTTTGGTCGAAACAAAAGAAAAATCATTTTTTTGAGCACTCGGAGCCCAAAGAAGGCATCAGGTGTCTCATCCCGAAAAAAGATACGATTTTTCCCCGCGACAGTCCCCATCTTTTGGTAGACTTCTAATTATTTTCTTAACGTGATCAGCTTTTGTGTATCCCTTGTCAAGAACTCTTAATCCAGCAGTCAGAGTCTGGAATCTGGAAAACATTGCTTCAATATTTTCATCATCTTCCATTCTGAAGGCTTCGTACTTCTGGATGAGAGCCAGAGCTTTTGTCTCTTTTGACTTATGCATTTCCTTCATGAGTCATCTTCAGAGATTCAAAAATATCATGAGCAATTTCCCTGTTTGTGATCTTCTCATACTTAGCATGTGAAATGGCATTTAAC